>NC_137502.1:11890000-11912500 GCF_041902795.1 Electrophorus electricus
GCACAAGCCAAGTGCAAATTTAAAACAAAAAGCATTACGTCTTTGCAAATTGTATGCTAGCTAAGCATTGTATACAACATTGCACGGTGTAAAGAGAATTTACCTTCTCTCTGCCCTGCATGAGGCAGTCCTCCACTTGTTCATCTGAGCTGGCCCAGGAAATCTGAGAGAGAGAGTGAATGGCAGGGTAGGTTACCATGGAGAGTGCTGGCGATTTCCTACCAAGTAAAGTCAGGTGAATGAGCTCATTGTGACCAGTGCCCAAAGTTTATCAGTGGAGCAGTGGACAGTGCACATATTCCAGACTTTCATTCCTTATGGAACTCATGAATAAATAGGGACAGAACAATATAATTTTCAAGGCTCTGAGGTTATTGGGCCCACATACACAGCAGTACTGTCTATGGTCATCTGACCAAAGTAAAGCAAACAGCCTTTCTCTAGAGCATGTAAACCATGTCTGACTTCTAGTGGAAAACATCCTCATTAACCTTTTATGTGTGTTTATGTCTGAGCTGCAAACACCATTTCTGCCCCCTCTTACTGTCTCTACTCTCTGCTGTACTGAATAAAGATCAAGCTAAAGGCTCATACTGGACCATTAAAATAACTGTGAGCCAACATGCAGAAAATTACATTCCTTTTTGTGACTTGGTTGAGTATTCTGAAAGGAAGCTATTAGGATTCTATAATATATGGTCATTTGCTATTTCTATTCATTTTAGAGACCATTTGTTCATATTATGTCAGCGGATCTTTACTTAATGAAATTTTGAATAAAAAGAACTGACGTATGTCCTTGGCTAACCTATGGACAAAAACAGAGACTCAAAACACCCCCATCCCCCCACCACACACACACACACACACACACACACACACACACACACACACACACACACACACACACACACACCTACCTCTCTGTGAGATGCACTGATTCTGTCCAGGTTAAGTGAGTAGAGTGTGTCTTTCCCTCCAATAAACAGCCTTTCTTGAGACTCATCCAACAGCATAGTATAGTGCTGCAAAGTGCCCTCTGGAACCTGGAACACCCATGTCCTGTTCAGCTCCCACAGTTCTGTACACACACACACACACACAGGAAAGGAACGAAGAATGAATTGTAAGCGACATTGCAAAGGAAGTAACAGATGGGTGAATGAGCAAACAGGATTCTGGAGGGAGATTTGATGGAGCTGGGCCCTGGAGTATTGTCTCCAGACCAGGGTACTCCATCTCTGCTCTGACTAAAGTACTTCATGACCTGTTGTAGGCTTCTGAGCAGGGTTATGTCTCTTTGTGTATTGCTTGATCTGAGTGCAACATTTGACACTATAGATCACATTTTACTAGACAGACTCAAAAATGTTTTTGGGATTAGGGGACTAGCCCTTTCCTGGTTTAAATCTTATTTAGCTGGTCTCTACCAGTTTGTTAACATAAATAGAGATTTCTCAGCATACAACAAGGTTAGCTATGGTGTCCCACAAGGATCTGTTCTAGGGCCTCTGCTTTTTTCTTTATATATGCTACCTCTAGGTGACATTATACGTAATCACTGTGCTAGTTTCCAATGCTAAGCTGCTGATACACAGCTATATGTCTCAGCCAAACCAGAGGACATTTATCAGTTTAGCATGATTGAGGAATGCATAAAGGCTGTCTGACAGTGGATGTTGAGAAACTTTCCCTCACTTAATCCTGACAAAACAGAGGTGTTCCAAGGAGCCCTCACGCCTGTGGTTCCTTGATGGCGCTATCCTTTTTGCTAGGCTGCCATGGCTAGATCTGCCGAAGTCCATCTTTGCACATTAAAGTTCCCTAACTTATACATCCTTGTACCTGGATATGCGTAATAATCTATTATCTCTTTCTGCCGAGGTACACCTGATGTAATGATGTTGCTGAGCCTCAACCCGTCTCAGTTGCCATGGCTATTCCCACCACCCCCTGATGTCCCTTGCTGTAGCCCAGCACACCTCCATCCCAGCCAGTTGCTTCTCCATTGCCCTTGACATTCTCGTGCAGGATGAGTTTCGGACATGCGCAGAGCATAGAGACCAGACTAAGACTAGAAAACCGAACTAGACAATTGCTTATTTTTTCATTTTATTATTATTCATTTATTTTTCTCTCTCCCTAT
Organism: Electrophorus electricus; assembly: GCF_041902795.1. NCBI lineage: Eukaryota > Metazoa > Chordata > Actinopteri > Gymnotiformes > Gymnotidae > Electrophorus > Electrophorus electricus. Next base: position 11,892,147 of record NC_137502.1, read on the forward strand.
TTATTCTGCTCCTTACTGTCTATGTTGTTACTATTGTGGTGATCATAGTCGGCCAGAGGAGAATGGGCCCCCCCTTTGAGTCTTCCTCATGGGAGTTTTTTCTTGCCAGTGTCCTCATTGGCTTTCTCACTGGGGGGCTTGGACTTGGACATATGTAAAGCTGCTTCGTGGCAACATCTGTTGTAAAAAGTGCTATATAAATAAATTTGACTTGACTTGACAAACCCAGGCTGTGTTACCACACGGCTAGAGTACCAGGAGGATTCAGCTGGTCATATCTATGGCCACAAGTAAACCCAATACTTCTCAGAGGAGCATCTGTGAATGAGACAGATCGAGTGTGAGGAATCAAAGTTTAGGTGTCAGCAGTGTAGGTGAGTTTGGCCTTACTGAGTATGATATCTGTATAATCAACAGTGCTGGTCAGTTTGGCCTTTCTGGGTGTGATATGTGTATATATGTGCAAAACTAGGCTTCCAGCAGGCCTGTTATATAAGATGCTCTAGTTGCAACCGTCTGGTTTTGCTTTGAGTGTGTGTGTCTGTGTGTGTGTGTATATGTGTGTGGGTGTGTGCGTGTGTGTGAGCATGAGCCCTCTGGTTAAATACTCTACTCTAAAAACCTGTTTGTAATTTCAAAGTGTCTCTGGTCAAAGTATCCTAAAAAATGTCGACCAGATAGCTCATTGGGCCAGGCACATGCATATCCTCACACATATGACCAGGGGCTACTCCCCACTGAGCCGGAAAGTTCTTAGGCTCACTGCTTGTTTCAGTGGAATGGATGGATAATGTATGAGATACCTTCAGGGGACAGAAAGGGAAGAGAGAGAATGAGAGAGAGCGAGAGAGAGAGAGAGAGAGAGAGAGAGAGAGAGAGAGAGAGAGAGAAAGGCAGAGATAGATAGATAGATAGATAGATAGATAGATAGATAGATAGATAGATAGATAGATAGATAGATAGATAGATAGATAGATAGATAGATAGATAGATAGATAGATAGATTACTGGATTAATTCTTTTTAGAATTAATTTTATTCATTGTGAGAGATTGTGTGTTTGAAAGAGCAGTGATGATTTACTTGACTGTGAGCAACGACTAAGCATGTGTTTTGGAGGGAAAGTGAAACAGTTATGCCTACATAGGAGCTCAAGCAGTTAGAATACAGTCACCCCACAGTTAACAGTTAACCTCTGACATCTTTCCACTGTAACCCTCGAGCATATGTTCTCTGAGTATGTGAGATGCATGCAAATCTGGCATGGAGAGCAAGAGAGAATATCTAATGAATATGAATATGAAAAAAAAAGATATCAGCAACACTGAGAGCCACAGTGTCATTTCCTGCTCATTTACTGTGATTAATCCATGTTGTTCTTTTCTTTGATTTAAATGTCCCATTCATGTTATTTGATATGGCATTTGTTTTATTTATGATGAGTCTATAAAATAGGGCACACATGCACACATGGAAGTCGGCCTTTCTTTAAAAGGATTTCTATCCTTTTAGTTTTCTTAAACCTATCTTAAATCTATCGGTTCTGCCTCATCCTTGTGGTTTTAATAAAGCAGAGCACAGTAATTTAAGGCAGATAAATTAGACATGCTCTGTGCTAGGCCCTGAATCACATACTGTCTTCCACCTCTTCATGACCTGCAGTAAGTATTATGTTCCATTAATCAGCTCAAGCTTTGATGAAGAGGCGTGTGGGTCCTCATTGCTTGTGAAGGAGCCATGCGGCTAGAACAAACAACAAATTACAAATGTCCCACCACAAGCCAAAAGCTAGCATTCAGCATCCCCTGAGGCGATGAGTGGTTGATCCTCCTTATAATACTAACTCACAAAGAGCCTCTGACCCTGGGCAAGGGTCATACCATTAGGTTCTATTAGGAGAGAGAGACAGCAAGCTGAAATTCAAGAGGAAACCCAACACCATTCATTAAAATCAGCATCAAGACCACAGTGTTTGGTATGATATACCCTTTGAGCAGAATGCTTAAGAAATTTTGTGAAACATCACTTATCTGTATTCCACTTTTGTCATCAGAATAAAAACAACAATAACAAAAAAAAAATTTAAAAATCAGATTTCTAAATTTCAAAGCAAACAAACAAGTAAATTAGGAGTCATATATCATGCAAGCCAAACTTTGTTCTACAGCCAGAATAATTAAAGTGTTTTCAGCTCTTCGATGCCTGTCCTCTTTGACATTCTGTATTGTTTTGTGTTGACAGCTTGTGTTGATGTTTCTTTTTATTTGTTTTTATTTTCTTCTCATTCATTGTTATTTTGCTTCTTGTAGACTATAGCATGGATTTATTCAGAATAACTGTCATATATCTTCACATTGTCAGTCACCGGAGCCGATAGATGAATAAAAGCCTGCTAGCCATATGTGCACTAAGGACACTATGACTGGGTCAACCCTCTCAACACCAGTGTAATAAAGGAAATGCATATAATGCCTAAAAATTGAAGTGGAAATTGTCCTTCCCTCAAGTGTATAGCCACATGTGCTGACCAGATCTCTCTCTCTTTCTCTCTTTCTCTCTCTGTGTATTTCTCTCCCTCTTTCTCGCTCTAGTTTATTTTGAACTAAAGACCCATTTCCTCCATCTAAGCCCTCCATTTGAGAGGAGTGAGTTGGTCTAAAGGCAAAAAGACCTGCCGGATCTCCCCAAAGAAGAGTCCCAGATTTTGGAAAGCGGAAGATGAAGCGATTGAGGTGATGGATGTCTCCTCCCCTCTGTCGGGGGCTATCAGCTCTCAGAAATTGGTAGGCACTTTCTGGCCAGAGGAAAAGGGCCTTTCTCTTTTATGTGTCACTTTGAGTTTACTCCATCTCTCAATCTACCAAGTAGCACATTATCATAGATCTGGGTTTAATGACTTTTTGCACTGCTGATTGGTGTGGACTGTAGGTCTCTAACAGAAAAGCCTACACAGTGCCTTAGTAAAGATTAATGTGACATGAGATACAGTAAAAGCATGCTAATTACACTTAATCAAACAGACTGATTGAAAACGGAGATTATTTTGTAACCAAGGTGACAGGCTGCGGCTCCCCAGGACTCAATGCCCTGACCAAGGCCTGCTGCCTTCCTGAAACTCGCATATTGACTGTGTTAACCCACTAACCTTGGTAATTATCATAAGGCCGATCCTGCATCGGGAAACCTGATCTCTGCTTTCTCTTTTATGGACCAGAGTGAACAACCTTCCTGGACCAAGCAATAACTCTCTTAAGAGACAGCACAGTATTCAATATGCCTGTTCACTATGCCAGTGGAAGAACACGAGGGAAATATTCAGTATCACAAAGAAGCATTATGATACATTTTTAGAAATCAATACCCATATTATTCTCCTCTTCTACTCCAAAAGACATTCTCTTTTTGCCTTAATAATAGAACATTTCCCTAGATTTTGAATGTCTTTGCAACAAAACCAACATATCTGCATTTATAAAATAATAAAAATTTTAATAGCATTTAATATTACTGAATGAGTTGTCTACTCATGTACCCAAATGGATATTTAAATGGGTCATTTAGAGTTTAGCCTTGTCACTGCACACACAAAGAAAAGCCAGAAAATGAGAGCTAAAGCTTTCTTGTGCAGTTATACCAAGATACCTTACTTTTTTTTTTTCTAGGTTGACTTCTGGATTAGTGCCTGATTAAAACTGCATGTACCTATAAAAATGAATAAATCCTTCAAATGTATTTGGTACCCTCATGTACACACCTGACATATTTTCCCCTTAATTAGACTGAACAGCATGATAAACACTATATGTGTCTTTCTAGCTGCAGGTCTTGGGAGGTGAAGGCCCTTTTCTCTGATCTGAAGCCCAAAGGAGGGCACTTCCTGTGGCCTGACTGGCAGGGGCATCTCCATGGTCTGGAGACCAGATGGCAGGATGGCCTTGTACAGATGATGCCTCTGGGGCTCCATATATCACCAGCAGACCCCTGGATGCCTGTGCATGGCTTGTATGGATCTCAGTGACTGGTATTAATCAAAGACTGTCTACTTGTGCCAAATTAGGGCTGTCATGGTGCCTCATCCCTGAGTGCCCTACCAAGTGCGGAGGAAATTAACCTGGCCACCACCAGCCAATCCACTCTTTGTCTCAACTGTACTGCAGTGAGGCAAGACAAAACGTGCAATGTCTAATTTCCTATTTTAAATTTTTTCTTGTTAAGCGTGTGCATGTATATGCATGTGTTTGTATTTAGGAAATTTGGGGCAGCTAGAACTGTGAGTTTTACTGTGACTAAGACAGTGATTATGCAGTTAGTTAATGCAGTTTGTACTACACACACAAGCCTGTGCAAGAAGAGAAATGGCATTTTCCAGATTCAAAGGCTCACACACCATAGAGGCTCAACAGTGTCCTGAAAACTCCTGTGTGGTAGATATTAAACTGGCTGTGGCCTGAGATCTGAAAACATTACTGCAACCTACTACTACTACTTCTCAGGTCCTGTCTACTAATTAGAAATTAGAAACACTGATTTTTACACATTGTTTCAAGCAAAAACCTTCCTACATGTAAGAATATCTTGATGAAACAGTGTCTGCATGCCGAGTTGACACTGAAATGTTTTGTCTTTGTGTCATGTAAAACCTTGATAGAGAGGCTGAGATTCTAGCCCTTTCAGTCTCTTTAAAAGCTATAGTGGTAGAGTTAAAGAGTAGAGCAACTCCTTATGCTGATACCACACACATCCCACAGATATGAGGAGAGATATGAGTGCAGAACAAAGAGATATGTGCAGACACTGCTAGATATCGTGAGATGGAGCATTCATTCCCAGTGGTCCTTGGGTAAAACATAAGTGTGTGCTTCTAATTTTACACTGCATCAGGGTTCACCTTGTGTGTAGGTTGTTTAAAATTATTGTGTAGTTGAAAATATGCAGAATGAGACAGAGTCAAGCATGAATATAATGAAGCAAAAAGAGAATAATCACAACTGCTTTTGAAAAAGGGCAGATTTTATGCTTTACTGAGCAATAATTATCCTGCAGTACCATGATGTCTCGCTCATGCCTTGGACATCTTTCTACAGAGCTGTACTGGCTTACAGAATTTCATCGCTCAAACCACTGAGGTTTATTCCAAATGTCCTCTCAGCAGACTCAAGCATTTACTCACCAGACAGGCAGGACACATGCGGCTCTTTCAGAAACAGGAGGCATGTGTCAAGCAAACATCTACAGTCAGGGGAAGAGGGGTTGGGGACTGTCTCTTACATGAAAGTATATAATGGGACATATGTAATTCTACACTACACAGGACAGGTTTCACCCAGCACAAAACTGTAATTAGACATAATTACATTTGTTTATATAGCATGATTTTTCAGAAAATGGAAACCTTGCTGACAATAAGAAACCCAAGTCAATGAAAACCAGTTACCGCATCCAGAGAAATCATGCTTTAATACAAAATTATCTTTTTAAAGAAAAACAAATAGCATGCAATAAACCTAACCATCTACATCATCTTACCCAAAACTCTAAGGTGACAGTAATACTTTTATGACAATTGTTTATATGGAAGAAATCACATTTTAGGTAACAATATAGCCTAAATCCACAAATATGTTTGAGATGATTCTGAGGCAGCATCTGGAGGGAAATCACTCTTACTTTGGTATTTTTCCTCTTTTTGTACTGACAAGAAAAATGTACATATAAGTGGACATATTACTCAGTTGCAGAAAGACCCCTGAGTGTTTGAACATAATGATTGTTTCCACTTACAGTCAATGTCCATACATGTGTAGAACTGCATGCTTTGAAGATACGGAGAGGGAATTTCCGCTATTTAAATCCTATCATTTTCCCCACCTGGGATAAACTAAGAATTCCCTGTTATCATTGAGCTGAAGACAGAATCTGCAATGATTGTAATACAAAATATACAGTAAACAGGTTTTGGAAATGTTAAGGTCTCTTGCACACTTACTTCACAAATACTTTTAACACATGAATAGAGGTGTAGAAAGAAGTAAATGGAGAATTAGCTTCATAAATGATAATAAGCTCTTCACTCTCATATATAACCCTGACTGGAAAGTTACAGACATGTGACATAATGATACAGACTGGGAATGAGAAAGAGAGAAAGAAACAATGATTGGTGTAGCAGAGAAAAGCAGAAAGCTTTAAATTAAAATTAGTTATTGATTCTAGAGCGCTAAAACAGTATTGTAAATCTTTGTGAGTCGGGATGAAAATAGCCCTCCGCTAAGAGCAACTTTGTGATTAATGTTACACTTTAATTCATTCCCAGGCATTAGAATGATTAGTTTTGTTTAAGCTCCTTCCCAGGGGGATGCCACTGTAAGTTAAACATGAGGAGTCTTGAAAGGTGCATAAACTCTTAGCATTACTCAACAAAATGGCGTGAGTAATCTTCCACAAAAGAAAATAAATATAGCCTAAAATCAGGATATTCACTTCCCACTGGTGGAGAAGACAGACTGGACCTTTTGCGAATAACAACAACCCCCATCTTTTTTGGCCCTGTTGTTTTTGTAAATTTGTATGTGATGTCACTGCTCAAATGCCACATGAAACAGTGAGGAAATATAAAGTGGGGTGTTGTTGACAATGTCAAGAGAAAATTAAGGAAACGTGACCTTTGGGGTATCCAGGGAAGAAGGTCTAGTGCAGAAAGGAGCACACAGACTTCAGGATGCACACAGCAATCCATACTGTGGATCATTTTGAACTGTCACGGCTGTTCAGTGCTAAGGATAAAGGCACGTTTATGCTTGCATTGTCTCCACTAGGAAAAACAGTTTCAGAGATCTAATTCAGAACACATTTTTGCTTCTAGGAGAAAGTGTATCTTAAGTATATGTATGTGTCCATTTTGTCCCCTACTGATTGCACTGGCTGAGATGTTTTATTACAAACTCAGGAGTCCCCACCACATTCTCTCTCTCTCTCTCTCTCTGGAGAAGCTGTCTCCATGACAACACCTCAACTCCCATATTTGAAAGGAAGTGATGGGTTTATTGGGTAAATAGACCTCTCTTAGATCTCAGGAGAAATACTAAGAAAAGAAGAGTGGGTGGTGTGATGAGAGTGAAAGAGATATATATGCTGAATGTGTTCTGTTGCCATTCCAAGTATATGAGGTCAATGCTGCAGCAAGACCAGGTTTTTTCTCTGTCCTAAGTACATCATTAATTACCTAACTTACTAGGAGCACACACAGCAAAGCCAGGGAATAACAGATCTAATTAAACAGCAGACAGCAGACACCAATAAATCCTCCTCCTTTTATGTGCTGAGTGAGTGAGGGCATTAAAAATCGGCTATTTAATTGCCAAATAGTGAAACTGTTATCCTGGTTATACCAGAGACCAACACATGAACAGCCTGTCATGAAAAGTGTTTATGATATAAAAATTAATAAACATGGCAGAATTGAGGGGAATTTATATATTCCCTCCCTCATATAAATACACATAGACTTTGTTATTCTGGCACTCCCACATCCTTTTAAGTAAATGACCCTGAGCAAAATCATTTAAAGGCATCGGTAGCATAGATGGGCTCTTTCTTCTGCTCAAAGGCTGGTTTAAAATTACATCTCAGGCAGGGGTGGCACACTAGCAATTACAACTTGAACCTTCTCGCAACCTGAGCTGACTTTGGGGCTGTTGTACTATCGATTTAAAAGAGAGCATTAAATTAAACACAGACTTCAGTGCTACCGTCTATCATCTGCATCCTAGGCAAAAGCTGGTAAAACAAAACCAGAGGGCAGATTGGGGAGGCTTAAAGGTCTTGTTGTTTAGCAGCAGGTGGTGCTCCACAGATTTAGAGGATTATATGCAATCTTTTAGTTTGCAACTATATAGGTAACGATGGATAAGCCAGATATTAGGAATCAAGTAATTGGTAAAAGGCTGATTGACTGGATTCCAGTCAATATCTGGATGCACAGAGTCCCACAAAGACATATATCCTTAAAAAGAATTAATCCAAATTGTTTCTGTATCCGGGTTTAGACCACTAATTTGATCAAATGTTATTTTAATACAAACAGTGCTAGGTGAAACTTGTTATTGGACAGGTATATCTGAATATTTATAAATTCATGATAAGAAACCTTCTGCTTTTATACTAAAAGCTCTTAAGTTTGTTTGGCAGCACATGTTTAAATTTTGGCAAATGTAAATGTTCTGTGATACTATGGTACATGCAGAGACGTTTATTTACACAAGGTAATGCACGAAACTCTAACTCTGTCATAACACTGTTACATCATTTAAGAGTCCCATTCTCTAGGACCAGGTGGAAGTGTTTTGAAATAATGTTTGGAGATGATTTAAACTAATTTCAGGGATAGATATACAGCTATTGGAGATCATGTGCCCAATGTGCTTTTTAACCCCCCTGGTCACTGCCATAGAAGAGGGCAAAATTGTGGTTGCTCTGGAGAAGTGACTTCAGTAGGCTATGGATAATCCAGTGGCATAGTGTGACACTCTAAACAATACCTGAGTGTAGATATGAGTTGGCTGTCTGTACTGGAATGCATCACTGGCGTAGACTCAAATATCTCGGGCAGGCAATTTTCATACCTCAATAAAGGGTGGTTTATTCTTCTTCAACATAACACTTTCCTTCTCTTAACTACAAAGCATATCCTCTAGTTATATCTGGCTTCAGAGTTATGTTTTAACCATTTTAGATTAAAACTGCACACCACATAGTTTTCAATGTGTGGAACCACCCAGGCAGCTCCACATAAATACACCCCCAAATTGTAGAAGTATTTAAAATTCAACTTCCAAGAAAATCCAGAAACAATGGATCAATGCTTCATGCAAATTTGCTTTTGAAATGTTTGCCTCACACCACCCTTACTACTGAGCCATACCTATAAGGTAACTATCTTTTCTTTTGGATAAAACGTTTAAGCTGAAACACATGCTGGTTGTTGGAGTACTCGGGTGTTGGACATTTTAAATGGGAGTTGCCCATATGGACTCCATAGATCTCCAGACAGCTTGTAATGTGGCTATGCCTTAATAATCAAAGCCACTGGGCAATGGAATCTTTGCAATGAGAAGTTTGATTGTGGAAAGCTTTGCTCAAACTGGAGTTATTATATGACCATATAGCAATTTGGGGGGCTTTGGAAGAGCAGCAGTCAAATCTTTTCTTTTGGTCTTTCTGTCCCATTAATCTGCCTTTGTTTGGTCAAATTACCTAAGAAGAGGTTCTCTTGAAGATCGTGCTGAGTAATGAAACTTAATTGCTATTATCCTCTGCCTATTGTGACATCATTTAACACTGCAGGACAACACACCCTAGAAGATTTATCTTAATAATTACCATTTTCGAAAAGACACATGGTGAGAGAATCCTTTGTCAGCATGAGTTTGAAGTCATGACAAAGTGAAAAAAAACTGTTATTTTGCAGCACACTCAAAAGTGCAGTTAAAATATAACATTTAGCCAAATTTAGCAAACAAGTCATTCACCATTGCAGAGTGCAGAAGGCTGTAAAATGGCTAGAGAAACTCAAAGAGCATTAAAATCACCCAAAGTAAAGCTATAAACACATTGCCACAGGTTCCTGCTGACCTGAGAACCCTAAACTACACTTCTCCTGGAGCAACCTGTATGGCTGCTGACAGATCAAAACAAAGCTGACTTCAATTGCTTCCCTGTTTTCATGCTGTATATAATTTAAGACACGTTAATATCTCAAGGGTGCAAGCCATGAAGCTTAACCGCACACCTCTCTCCTGTAACTGCCTCCAAGATCAACGAATGCCTCCGCACACACTGAAGCATTCAGGCTGTTAACACTAGCAACGGACTGACATGTATTAGATCCAAGATGTTTTTCATTCCATAATGATAGGATGCACATAAAAACACGCTTCCCTGCCCTGTATGGTGAAGCATGATTTATCAGTCCAAACATGCAGGAAACAGGGTGACAGAAAGAGTGTGAGAGAGAAAGCAGGGTGTGAAGTAAACAGTAAAAGATAGACTGCTTGAGACAGAGAGGGAGAGACTCGGTGTAGATGGCTGATCAAAAGCAGAAACATGGAGGTGAGAATCACATTGCGGGTGATTGTGTTAGGAAAGAATCCAAAATTTAGAGCAAGGAAATAGAAGCATTTAACTAGAAGGCTATTTCTTTTGAGCATGTCGATCATGATGCCCACCTACCATGAGTAAAGTCATCAATATGCCTTTGTTATACTTGTCATTGTTATTTTTTATACACTGTTATACTCGTTATATTATGATGCACAAGATTGTAAAATCCAATCATATGTTTTACTGATTGCAGGCCAGGAGTAAGTGGAAAGGGATACAGTTTACAGAAGGAGGTAAAGCGGTAAAGAGGCCAGGCTGGCAAAAGAACACGCAGACATAATTCCAACTCTCACTGTCTTTTTGAGGATGATTCTTATATTGTCACTGTGACCAGGTCAAACTAATCAGAAAGAGGGGGTGGAAGGTGGAGAGATAGCATTTTCCAGGGGTAGGGTGTGTAGCTATCTACAAAGGGTACCCTCATCTTTCCTGCATAACACTGCAAACAGGCTGACACCAGCATAACAAAATGAGTGACTGATGCTCTTTCACTGAACCTCTGGAGTTTAAAGAAAGCCACATTGTAGTAGATCAGTCACCGTAACATAAAGGAAAAACACTCGTGGACAGGAGTTGACATGTTTATTGAAAGCAAAGTTTCATTCTCACTTCTCAGTAAGAGCTCCAGGTTTGAATAAAGTCAGCAAGTGACCTCATTTATTAAATCTAGTATGATAGAGTTTTTATATTAAGAAAATGTAAACGTCAAAGAATGTAGTAAAAACACTTGTGGCTTTTCAGATGGATTTCTTATGACCTGACTGCTGGTTTTAGCCATTTCAATATATTGGATCCAATATATTGGATTTTATGTTCAATTGTCTGCTTTTTTGTTAAGTGACCCTTAATTAGTGAAGAACATATACTGAAATTCAGTTTAGATGCTTTGTATTATTTAGACATTTTAAATGCAATTTATGTGTATTTACTTTAGTTTTACTGTGTATTACATATATCCTGATGTGCTGACTGCTAAGTCAACCTGTCTCTGATAAAGGATTTTTTTCTGATACTTGTAATGAAAGAATACTGGAAAAGCCTTGTAAAGTATGCACCCTCTTAATCTGTTCAACATGCACTGACCTGCACACTGAAGTGCAGCAACTCGGCATTAAATCCCACTCAGCCATATCATTAGACTTGATGGACTGTTGGCCAACTCACATTGCATGCAGCTACAGTTAATGTGGCTGTACAGTTTTAATTTAATTCACTCTTGAGTACACACACCCATGATCTCAGCACCCACACCTGTTGCCTTACCCTTGTGGGACAGACGCAGTCGTGGATAGTTGCTTCTCGCCCCTTGCACTGCCAAGTTGCTCCCCAGTGCCATGTAAAGTGCGAGGGTGAGGGTCCACGCACACAGCGCCATCCTCGCCCTCACTGCCCCTCCAGCGCCTTTCACACTCCCTCTCTACCACCCTGGAGCCTCCATCGTCCAGCTGGGAGACAGCAGACTCTGATCCAACAGGCGTGCAGTCACCGAGGCATGGTGGCAGGGCTCAGCTCATAAATCCTCAAAGGTGGCGCAGGCAGGCGGGCGTGCACGTGTAGCTCCCGTGGCGTGCCTGCTAACGAAGCCTTCGGCGCGTGGCTTTCAGGGTGCAGCTGGTCTCAAGAACGCGCAGAGCTGTGACTCAACCCCTGGCTGTCTGCCTGACAGTCCCAGCCTTCCCCAAACTCACTCCGCACAACGTGAGGGTGTGCGTGCAGCACCACGTGTCAGTCGAGGGCCGCGTGGGTTTCGCAGCGATCCAGGCACACGGCTCCCTCGGAGAACTAAGAAGAAGCAGCCCTTGTCTGCTTCCCTCCACCTTCTGCTCTCCCCCCTCTCTCCTCTACAGCTCTGTGAAATACTGCCTCTCCACGTGCCACCCAGCCGTCCTCCCCTACTGACTGCTCCACTCCCCTGCTGCTAACATGGATTCCAGCCAAGCTCTCGCCTGCCTCTCACCACCCCCTCCCCCTGGCTGTTCTGCCTCTCTCCGTTCAACCCTCTGCTGCTGTTTTTCTCTCCTCTCATACATTTCATCCGTCACCTGCTAGACCGTGCGCATTTGCTATGGTTCTTCATTTATTTCTTTGTTTTCCTTGGATCTTTCTTTATCCCTGCCTACACTCATGTCAGCGTTTTTAGAACTTTGCCATACGTGACGTCAAATACAGGCTCCCAATCTACTGGCGTCTTTAATGACAGGGAGAGAGGGACCTTCCTTACCAATCCAAATGTGCTGTTGCATAGCAGTCTGAATATCATTCCTAGGAATGAAGTTGCTCTTCTGATTGGTGGCCTACTCCAGGGGAATATACAGTTAACACTTGAAAGTACTGTGCTGCTGCTCAAGGGCCAAGCATTCGAAAACAAACCTTCAACACTGTTCCCTGGAGAACTGAGGTCACGCAAAGAGTCATCTCTTCCATCTGTTACAGAGCTTGTAGTAGGCTTGGCCAATGCTGAATTCATTAGAATGACTAACCACAAGCTATTGCTCTATGTACCATCTAAATTTTCTCTTCTCTTCTCTTCTCTTCTCTTCTCTTCTCTTCTCTTCTCTTCTCTTCTCTTCTCTTCTCTTCTCTTCTCTTCTAATTTACCCTTATTTACAGGTCTTTCCTTCTTCTCTTCTTCTCCTTTTCACTGTCTGGTCTATGTGGGTCTTTGTTCTCAGGCTACAGAAACCCTCATCATGGTTCTCATGGCCAGTCTTGCTCATGAGGCTCCGGCTGTGTTCCCTGAGTGGCTCTCCAAACACGCCCTGAACATGAGCAGCCCACCTGCAGCCACAGCCAGGCCGCTGGGACAGCTCCCCCTTCACGCGTCATCGGACTGTAATCCAGTTTACATGTAAGACGGGAGGACATGAACACAGCGAGTGGAGAACACCGTGATGCACTGGGACATTTCCTAAACTGATCACATATCCATATTGAATTTCAGTGTCTTCATTCTCACGTTGTTCTCAGAAAGGTTGGCTATACTTGCCAAACTGCCTGATGTGTTTCATGCATTTTTAAATAGGGGTATAAAAAATAACTTAAAATAAATCTATATGATAACCTAAAAATAATTAAACTATATAAATTAATCAAACCAAAGTTCTCTACTCTAAAAACTTCAGCACGAACATTTCACAGAATGGGCATATTGTCAGCACATCTGCTCAATCGTGCACATGATATACTTCACTTGTCTGTAAATGCATTATATCCTTGGTTTGACCTATTACCATACACCTCAGACATGCTCTCATAGCACATATAAACAGTTTGGGAATCACAGCCAGTATGGGGAGTCCTTCATCTGTATCTAAATGTCCATCAGTCCAAGGAATGTTTATACTGGACTGTGAGACAAAGGGATCCAGAGCCCTGTCTGTCCTCTCTGGGGAGAAGGGCAATTACTCATTTTCTGCACCTGTGGTCCTCACGGCTCTACATAAACTAAACAATTCTGACATTTACACTCTTGCTGAGTAAAGACATTATAAAGATACAGTGGGAGGAACAGTATTACTTAAGAAAAAAATAAATAAATTAGTATATGTAAAAATGTCAGTATAACTTCTTGCATTGTATTCAACATTCGAACCCAGCTCCAGGAGATCATCCAACCTATATGGTGTTCAGATGCTTCTGCAAATTTTGGCTAGCTGGTTGTAAGATCAGGGCACAAATTATATGAAAGGACTGGGCATTTTTGTAAGAAGCTGAGTCACTAGGGGTCTCCAAAACCAAACTAAAAACCATGATTCCAGTAATTAATAGCAATGATCAGGACATCTTGGGAGGTTGTAATGAAGGTTTCTAACAATCTTGCTATTATCTGTGAATATGTGGCTAAGTCTTTATAGAATGAGAAGTCAATTCATATAATGTTAGATAGATGTCGATCATATAGGAGTTTCATAGTTTGACAGTTTGAATGGTATGTCTTATTTGACTTTCTTGAATAAACCAGTTCAATCTATTTCCATCTTCAGGCTATTTATTGCACTACCCCTTCATTAACCCTCTCCTGTAATAACAGTGATTCCACACACAGACACCCTGCAATCCACATCATGACAAAAAAACAGACAAAAAAAAGAGACGGGGGGGGGAGAGTGACAGGGAAACGCATACAGAGAGAGGCAGAGAGGGAAAACCACGGAGGGATGGACACATCTTTATTTCTTCAAAATTATTACTTATAACAATTATTAGAGAGGAAGGGAACCGGTTATTTCTATTTCATTTCTATTTCATACCAGCCATACAGTGCCTCATTTTATCCAGTCATTGTAATGTCTAGTGCTATAAGGCACGTAGAATGTGCAGTATGGTCAAATATTTGGTCTTTCTGGACAGGTTTTCTTTTTCTTTCTAACCACGAAGGCCTTTTTTTAGTTAGAGTGGTATGAGACTTGAACTTTAAAGGAACAAATACATTATGTGAATGTGCAGATAGGCTATAGCTATATTATGTTTTAATATATTCAGTAGCATGCTTTATATTACAAATCCATTAACCTAAGCAGTAAAATGTCAATTTGCCATAGTCAAAGGTCAACACCAGGTCTCTGCCCTGTCAAACTTCACCTTTTCATCACCCGTCAATCATCTCAAACACTATCTCTCTCACTCTCTTTCACTCTCCTCCAGTCTATTTAGGACAGTCTATCCCCAGTGCTTCACAGACACACACACACACACACACACACACACACTGACACTTCTCTCACCAGCCCAGTCAGCCAGCTGAGTGCAAAAGATAGTTTGATGTAGTGTTAATATCACCTATTTGTTTTATCTGGCAGTGGGCCTTTAATGTTCCTGTGTAGGAGAGAAAATATTTTCTTTCATGTTAATACAATGAAAACATCCTGGGCTGGCAGAGAAACCCAGTGCTGGGTGTCAGGACATGGGAGCTAGCTGAGAGGAACACACAGCCTGCGTCGGGCTCCCAAGGAGCTGGCATGGCCATAGCCATGGGGGGCTTGGCTGTGAAGCCAGCATCCCAACGTTCCCAACAGAAGCGCTGTTTATCCCCTGATGGAGTGCTCCCGTCTGCCCGCACAGTGAGGAATATGGCTCTGATTTACACAGCTGCCTGTCATATTGCTCTGTGAATACCATGCACAAGCACATACACGCACATACACATACACCATGACCATACACATAAATGTGCCAGACACATTTACTGCACTGTGCAGATGTTAGCTTTTTGTTTGACATGCTGATGTCTAGCATGGTTTCCACAGTAGGCCGTGTTTGCACCAGAGGGGGGAAACGTGGATGCAAGTGGCCTTGTATTGAGATGACTGGATCAGAAAGCAAGGGTACATACTAAAAATAGCAGTGTTAACTGAGGTCTGGCAGGGTGCACAGATACCTGCTGACTCACATGTTCCCTTAACAGTTCATTTAACCTTGGCAAAGTTAATTACCACTGCCATTTTCACTGTGCAATGGTTGACTTGCACATGTCAGCTGGCTTTTGTTCCAGGTGTTTGACCAAATACTCTTAAAAACAAACAAACAAACAAACAAACAAACAAACAACAAACCCAACCACCCATGGCCATATGAATGCGACTTTATAGGGTGTGTGTGTGTGTGTGTGTGTGTGTGTGTTTGTGTGTGTGCAAGCAGCTGCTTTCATGCCATGCTTGACCAAGAAGAGCAATTTAAGGGCCCCTCATGCACTGGAGCCACACTACACTGCACTCAGAATGAGGTGCAACTTTCCAAAACCCAGATTAGGAGAGCAGACTGGGAGATTAGTGCAAGCAATAGTTTCACCTAAATCCAGTTTGACTAAACCGCCTCTCATATGTCACATGTCTAGACCGTTTGAATGAAGAGCTTGTTCAAGGCTCCAGACCGGTGTGTTGCATATTGCCGATCATGTGTCAAACTCTTGAAGATCTGAGGTCTAAATCTCAACACCTTTTAATCAACAGGAACCTATTGTTTTAATTTTTACTAAGCATACCACATCACTGGTAAGATAGCAATCACAGAGCTATGCAATAACACTGACTTACCATAACAGAGATCTCACCACAGGGAGCTTACACAGGCTGTATTTCTTGGCCAATGAGGCTAGAAGAATGCTTCATGCTATGTGATATCTGATAAAGATAAAAGATCATCCAGATCACTCACTTTGTAGATATCTTTATTTAGACACAGACAGATGCTTTAGAGAACAGTGCAGAATAGATTTACAGACCATAAAGGTGCAATTGCAGACACTTAATCAAAAGTAGAGCACTCTGGTACATCAGAATGTTAATGCAAGGCTAAAAGCAGCTATTCTTCTTCAAAACCTCTCTTTTTTTCTCATAGTTATGGTATTGCAGAATCTGTAACATTTTATAAAACTGCAGTGCCTGAGTCTTTGAGCTACAGTATCTTAGTTCTGGCACATCTGAATTGGACTGATAAAGCATTTGAATTCACATGGATCACACACAATGTGCCTCTGTCTATATGCATCCAAGGCATGATAAGTACCGAATCTAAAAGATATCAGTAATATTTTGCCACCACCCAATATTAAAGACTGTTATCTTTTCAGTTATGGGAACAAGACACATTATCAATATCTGACAATAGGCTAAGTGAAGCCACATGTTAACACAAGAAAGAGGGTCTTGGCAAATGTGTTTGTGCTCATGTGTTGTTTTGTTCCCTATCTGTGAAAGGGTCCCAGAAATGTTCTGGTCAGTTCTGTGGCTGAATTATTGAAGACTCGCAGTAACACTAACACTTGCCAATAAAATATAACCAACCTGCTTTTTTTCTTATATAAGAAGTAGGGTAATGTTACAGTAAACCCTAAAATATAAATAAATAAATAAATAAATAAAGTGAGCAAACCCATTATCTTTAAAATGTTTTTAAAGGCATTAACGTTCCTTCTAAGTGGTGAAGTCTTTTTTCTCTCTGCACCATTAATTAGGGTTAAAAAAATACTACTGCTACTAGTGCTATTTGCATACACTTATTTAGGATGTGTTGTGACTCCAGAAATGAGGTTTGATCACTGTTTGGAGTAGGCCAGCTTGAAACTTATGATTTGTTTGTGTGTGTGGGTGTGTGTGGGTGTGGGTGTGTGTGTGTGCATGTGAGTTTGCGTGTGGGTGTGGGTGTGTGTGTGGGGGGGGTGTGTGTGTGTGTGGGTGTGGGTGTGTGGGTGTGTGTATGGGTGTGGGTGTGTGTGTGTGTGCATGTGTGTGTGCATGCGCATGCGGGCACGTGCGCTGGTATACTGCAGGTGTGTTTGAGTTGGATCATGCTTCATCACACACACAAACATCAAGGAATTTTATCTGGATCCAGAGAGGTTATAAGAATGTCCACCACATCAGCATGTGCATTCGCACACACACTCAGGACAATACATCTCCTTGGAGAGCGTTACTGACCTGCAGAGCGCTTGGCAGAAACCAGCTGGTGAGAGAAAAAAGAAATTGATCACACTGTTCCAGAACAGTCCTCTCACAGACTGACTCAGCTCGCCAAGGTCAAGACTCCCAAAGGAAATGTAGAGTTAAGCTCAGATGACAGACTATTTAAAGTGAAACTCTAACATATACAGGAATGGCTTAAGGTTTGGCCATTAACCAATGCTGAAGCATAGCAGTCATAACCTTAGCAGATACACTTCAACAGGAGGTACTAAATGGATTGGTGTGTAAAATGGTTTAGTATTTTTATCCAAATTTGATTGAAATAATCCCATAATACTGGTGTAGTAAATCTCTCCTCTGGAAGATATCCCTAATACATTTTGGGATGTTTTCATACTTGTTTGATTCAGTGAGCTCCCCAAATCCATGCAGACACTGGACAGTAGGGTGTCACCTGAAGGCCAGTGGCAGTTCCCATCAGAAGTACCAGGCAGCACTACTGTATGCAAGTCAGCCAAGGACCACCTTGAGTGGTTTACAAACCACCTCGAGTGTCTTGAGAAGACTGGTCCATTGGAATTGACTGCAAAAATGTATTAAAGATGAAATCCTCTATGAATACATTGTCCAAAAGGACAGCTAGTTGGTTGACTTTCACTGCAGATTTCAGCAAAATAGAAACTTTGAGTTGCCTTTTAAAATGTTTTCTAATCAGGAAGATTGCCCAGATCAAATTCCTGGCCTATGCTGTTATTTGATAGAAGTTCCTGGCACCATAAGAAATGCTTCATAAATGACCTGGCTTGATATTGCTTCATCAGGAAAGTGAGTCCAGCATCATGGCCCTGAACCAAGGCTTGTGTGTGTGTGCTTGTGTGTGTGTGTGTGTGTGTGTGTGTGTGTGTGTGTGTGTGTGTGTGTGTGTGTGTGTGTGTGTGTGTGTGTGTGTGTGTGTGTGTGTGTGTGTGTGTACGTGTGTGTGTGTGTGAGAGAGAGAGAGAGAGAGAGAGAGAGAAAGAGAGAGAGAAAGAAAGAGAGAGACGATCATCATGATGATGAATGCAGATGAGAGGTCTACAGATGGTGAGTGGTTTAGAGAGGCTTACACAACTTTAGTGATGTGTGTATCTGGCCATGATGCCTCACAAGAGCCTCATCAGTCATACTGATGGCTGCTAAGTGTCTTATTATATATTACTGATTCCCCCAGGGATTATGCAATTACTTTTCTAAACCAGCAGATAACTGAATGGATTAAAAGAATGACAAGGCAATAAGGAGTCCATCTGAAGCAAAGATCCATGTAAATTTCATGCTCAGAGACACCAGTCCTCTGAAGCAAAGATGCACTCAGTGGTGACCTCTCACTCTCCATCACTACTTGAAAAGGTCTCATCACTACATGTTGTGTTCGGTGCAGTTTTGATTTAATGCCTACATTTAACACGTGGTTTTGGTACATTCGCCTCTAACCAGACAATTTCAAGCAAAGTTAGTTGCACAGGACTAACATGTCAATGTTTCAGGACTGTAGCATAAGAAAGAAAGGCAGAAGAAGTCTGTTGTTGCAGAGAGTAGTAACATATATTTTGCCCCCGATGCCTTTGAACAAATTAAGCCCCCCAAAAAAGCAACAGGAATAATGAGAATGGAAACCATCAACTGGCAGTTATGCTCCAGTGCTTAACAAGACATGCTCAGTGATGCCAGGAAGCCCAGAGTCTGTAAAGTGGAAATGAACTCCCTGCTCATTTCCATTCTACAGAGGCAAAGCGAGGGAGAGACAGAGGTACTGCAAATTTAAAGTGACATTGCATGATTGAAGAGACTAGTCATTTTGTGACAATATAAGGAAAATCATAATGGTAGTTATGACAGACTCCAAGTTCCGACTGGTTTTCCTGAGATTCATTACAGTGCTGTCAAACCTGGGTAGGGTTAGCTGGCAGTAAACTACCAGGATTCAAGGCATTCCCTCATCTCCGAGGCATATGCTGTATATCTTACTGGTGGACCATAACTGTGAGGTAGTGCACGTCCATCTGAGACAGTTAAACACTGTCACTGGCACTGCACGTCTTAAAACACCATAAAGGAAGTGATAAACAAAAACAGAAATGTTGACATGAAATGGGACATGTGGTGAAGTGATGGAGACACCATGTCCATCTAAGCAGCCAAGCACAGAGAGACTAACAGAGGATCTCTGCTGTCTAAGATATGACAACCAAAACCAAAGAAAAAAGAAAATTAAAATACCCTATATAGACACATTGCTGAGTGTGTGTGTGTGTGTGTGTGTGTGTGTGCGTGTGCATGTGTGTGCTTGTTTGGGTGCGCGCATGTGTACATGTGCACATGTGTTTAGGACCATTCTATGAGTACATTAAGGAAACTGAAGTAATTTGATTTTGTAAAGTCTGACTGAGCTTCTTACAGAACTGCACCAGAGCCCCCACATCATCTGAAATGGTCTTTGTACTGGTTTGATTGGTGGTATTGAAATAGCAATGGTTTGTTATCCAATAGCCCAGCAGGACTACCATGAGCAGACCAAAGAAATCCACTACAACCATCTGAGCTGCCAGCAAAATTATAAGAAGAACCAGAAACCAGAAATGTGATTATTACTGGTGAATGTCAAAGAAACCAGGCATTTTGCACTATAGAAATAAACTTCCAGATGTTAATGGAAAATTGGGCTGATTTGTCAATAAACAGTAAAAAGATATTGTCTTTGTACTGTGAATATAATTTGGTACAAAGACCGTGTTATGTTTGTATAGCCTTTCAA
>NC_137502.1:11915000-11942500 GCF_041902795.1 Electrophorus electricus
TCTATTATGGTTATTTTGAGCTCTGAACATAGAGAATTGAATATTGTCCAGTTTTTTCCCGATGCCTGGAGAGAGAGGTCTCCCTTAGCCTGCCCTGCTCTATCAGATGTCAGGAGTAGGTGCCATGACATAAGGATTAGCCAGGGTCAGAGGTCAGATGAGAGTTCTTTTCTGTTAAGTTTTAGTGACCTTGAGCTCTAAAAATGTTTCACTTTTGTAGCTCAGACATTTCAATCTTTTGCTGCATCATGTTATGTGCATTACAGTAAGCCAAGTGTTCTCATAATTTAGTAATAACATTGTAAATATAATTTAAATTATGACCAATCTAACCCTTTATTACATTAACCTCAAAGTTACCTTGGCTATAATCTTAAATTCCACAAAGACTAGATTTGAGAAATGTGCTCAACTCCCTAAAATGTAATATTTCTCAGCTGCATTACTCACTCAGACAGTTCTCCCTTTACATCTCATATTCATTCAACCCTGCGTTGTGGTCTTCTCTCTGTTGCAGTGGCCTCATTCCTGGGAGCAGTGCGCAGTGAACTGTTTCAGAGGCAGGTGCAAAACCCAACAGGGATGAAGCCCTACCTGTTAGCGCCCAGTATCCAGAACACAGACCACCGAATCCTGGCCTCTGTCTTCTCCTTCACCTCGTCCCAGGTAAGCAGGCCTTCCATCCTGGCCAATGCAGGCCTCACTACTCACGCAGGAAATAAGGAGGGTCTCCCTGCTCCGAGTGTCTGGAACACATTAGCCAGTTCCTCTCCTCCTACACCCCACACAAACACTTCATGTGGCCTTTCTAAGGGCAGCCCTTTGCCAGTGGAGAAAGAAGGAGAGATTTCCAATTTGGCTGAGCTTCATTATGAAATGAAGACCACGTGTTGCTGAGCAAACACTGGAAGGGCCGTTTCTCCAGAGTTGGTGGGGGGGGGTCACCAAACCGACTCACTGCATAAATAAACACTTAATAACTACTAATGCCAAAGCTAACATCAACCTGTCATTGCACGCACACACACACACAGACACACACACACACACATACACAGTACTCCACGATAGCCACATTCCTGCCGGAGGTTGTCCACAGGTGATAGCATGTCACTGCAGATGCTGCTCCAGGTCACACACAACACGAAGGTAAACTGGCATTTGATTGTACGTCTGCTCAGTAATTTTTGAGCGTCACTCAGAAAAGGAAGTCAGTGGGCAGCGTGTGGAAGGTGACATGGTCCAAGTTACTGGTGAGGAAGGGAACAGACACTGTGTAAATATACAGAGTGACCTGGCATGACACCACACTGAGGACTTAGCATTTTACCTCAGCCAGCCAACACACACACACGCGCACAGCATACTTCTCAGACACAGACCAGTGGCCCAGAGCTGGGCTATGCTTACTCTCCAATATAATTTCAAAGCCAATCTCTGTCAGCACAGGGTCTGTGTCCATACAGGGGCTCTGCCACATTCACTGCTCAGAAGCACACATACTATGGATACCAGAGAAAGCCAATAAAGAGTCAGAATACTGCACCTCACCTATTCATGAAGCCATATTGTTGTCATGTTTCCATAACAACCAACATGTCCGAGATGGGGAGCCTGTAACAAGGCTTTATTCATCTGTTGAAGTATGCATGAAATGAATGCATGAATTACTGAGTAAGGCAAAAGCTGCCAGCAGGTGAGCTTATAGAATGCAGTATGTGTCAGTGTGGACTGCTGGGATTCTGTCTTACAGTATGTGTTGTGTGGACTGTTTGCGAGCTTTTGTGTACATACTTTCTGATTTTTTTTTTTTTTTTAGTAAAAACATCTATACCCACTGGGTTATCCCTCCACGCCTCCACTGATGAAACCGATGCAGCTATAAATGGAATTTTGTATGAGACTGTGGAGCTTCTCAAAAACATGTGTTCTTACAGGTGTGTAACCTCTCATCCATGACACAAAAACAATTACGCATCATTATTAATGAACTGAACACTCTCTGTGTATGTGCTCTGCTGTGTATAGGTGACCCCAGTTCTGCTCTTCTGTGTATGAGATATGCCAGTTCTGCTCTGCTATGTATGAGTGACCACAGTTCTGCACTGCTGGTGGTGATCAGGAGCTGCTGCTCTATCTCACTGAGATTCCCTTATGCATGTAATAGGACTAGAGGGCCTGCCCCCCAAATCTGGATACTACACTCAGTAAATCACTCTCTAAGTATGCTTGTGTGTGTGTGTGTGTGTGTGTGTGTGTGTGTGTGTGTGTGTGTGTGTGTGTGTGTGTGTGTGTGTGTGTGTGTGCGTGTCCACGTTTCAGCAGATGTTAAGCACATGCCCATATAACACTGTTCACAATCTTTTGTACCTGTTGACCTGAATCATAGTGTCAAAGGACTCTCATGAGGATACATGCACAAATGTAGAATCTGAAAAACCATCTCAGTGAATGGACACTAGCATGCTTTCAATCTATAACATCTCCTCTATTCTATATCAGCAGAAAAACACCCACTCTGCAATCGAAGATTTACAAATGTGAGGACACATAAAATCAGAAAATTGTAAATGAGAGAGTTACCATGACTTAGGATCTAAAATGATTTGGTTAATGTAAATACCTAGAAGCAAATGTAGCTTCATTCGAGCCTACAGGGGGCAGCATATACATCATTTATTATTATGTGGTCTCAAAGCTTGCTCTTTCAGCCATTTCTGTATTTCAAGCTAAACATTCTACACTGCCGATGCAGATATTCTGACAGCGGTTCATAATCATAAATAGACGAATTGTTATTTGTTTTCTCTCTGTGTCTGCCATGTGCCATGTGTGTGTCCATGGATTCGTGTTGGATGTGCTCTCTGGTATGGAAGAGGCTGACTCTGGCCCCATGGCTGTCTATACGGAGAGGAGGAATGAAGTTGCCGGTACTGTGCAGGGCTTTCTCTGAACTGTAGCATGGGAGGTCCTTTCTCTCGCACACACAGGCCTGCACACTTTGATAAAGCTGTGTCAACACAGCAGAGACAAGGACCACTCTGGGGAGGGAAACGTATTCTCGCCAGAGATATGTGCTAAATGGATATCATTTGCAAAGAGTATTGATTTATTTTGTGACATGCAATTACTGCAAAGCATGCCTCAAAAGAATATTAAGCAAGGCTGGAGATCGATTTCTTGCTGTGCCACACTCAGTTTTAACACTCTAATTAGAATTGCCAAAGATCTCTCAGAATATTCATCCAAGCAAGACAATATTTACTAGCACTGACAATTTTACCTTTCTTACTAAATATATTGCAAAAATGCCCTACTTGAAACTAGGCAAAATAGATGGTGAAAATACACAAAATAACCTGCAATGAGATGAGCACAATTACTTATGAGATAGAAGATTTTCTTTAAGCTAACATAATCATATAGTCAAGTAACAATAAATTAAGTCAAATTGAATACAATTTAAACTGCTTTATTACGCAGAATGCTACGACAACACACATGTCTCTGATTTAGAGACATAGTGACAAGTTATTATTTAGGAGCTCACATTTGTTTGCTGTTTGTTTTTCATAAATGACTTGTTTTTTGGCAAGTCATTTTGCTTGGTAGGTCTCTCGCTATCACACAGCTGCCAGCTTGCCACACCAAACACTGGATGGCAGTGGCAAACTAGCTGTGTCGGGCAGAGAGTGAGATGTACCACATCACATAATTTAGAATGAGTCAACCTCTTTTTATATTTAGGATGTTATTGTGACACAATGTATCCATTATTTTTATTTTCTGGTCCAAAATTTGTTTGGAAAAATGTTTTTAAATGTTTTACTAAGAAAAAAATTGAGCAGTTATTTTTAAATAATATATTTTGTCCAATGCATAAAGTGTTTAATAAAACTATTTATCTTTGTTGTCAAAAACAAGACTTTTTTTTTTAATCTGACTTTCTTGAATTTCATTTCTTGGAGGTTTAAGACACACACAGACATACAGACACACAAACACACACACAGACACAGACACATGTACAAATACTCACACACAGATTCACAGTTGTCACATAAATGGAAATGGCTAATTTCACTTCCATTAGTCCCAAAGGCTTCAACTTCAAATAACCAAACTAAAGGCATGAGCTGTCTATAGACTGCCAGGTTCATTAATCACACCATTACTGATGAACATTCTCTAGGCATGTTTATGGAGCGCATCTGTGTACACAAATCATTTACTGAGGTAAGCAACATGACCTCTGACCTGGAAAAGCTTAACTTGTGTGCCACGATTTGGTTTGGCAGTGTTGTCTCTTTCTCAGAGTAAGCAAACAAACACCACTGCTGGTTCTTACACCACTATTCACACATTGATTTGCTAAAGAAATTTTGAAATAGCCAAAAGAATAATACAACATATATATTAGGCATTACACCAAAAAGACCAAATACAGGATAGAGAGCTGCTGTGTCAGAATTCACCTGCAGGGGGCGACCCAACCCTCCCTATAGTCTACAGAATGTCATTACATACACAACAAGTAGATGGCAGGCTTGTCTCATGCTTAATTAGATTTACAGAAACTATTTGTTTCATGAATCATTTGCCCTGGTTAATAGCAGTTTTGTTCATAATAAAAACTTGTTTTGTTTTGTTTTTTTGTATGTTTTCATGTGTATGTGTGTAGTGTCACACAAATACCTGGCGACAGAACTATATATTTAGCTTATCAGATGATTAATAATGGACTTTTACATCATTTGCTAACCTACTAAAACATGAGACCTATTGTCTATGAAATGGTTGTATCACTAGGATACATTACACAATCCTTGAGTCTGTTCTATATAATAAATAAAATAAATACATTCCTGTATCTACAAAACTACTAATTGAATTTAAGGACATTTGGCAAGCAGCAACATTAGATCACACACACTGCAACAACAAAAACTCTAAAACCTACAGCTGCCTAATCACTGTCCATTCACTGTTCATCATACACAAGAATGTTGTACCTAACCCAGAGCTAGCCTGAAGAGTGTGGGCTACGTATTAATGAACTCTCTTCAGTCTAGAATCTTGAAAAGGTTAACCAACAGAACAACAAACACAGCTTTCCTCAATCTCGAGCATAATCTGTACCACTTCCTACAGAATGGCTATATGATACTTGTTCTGCTAATTAAGTGGGGTGGCTTTTCCCACTGGGCTATGGAGGTCGGTATGATGTTTAACCGAACCTACTACCTAACTAGTAACCTATTGTTGTTTGTCTGGTGTTCACTAAAAGAATACTGATCAGTATTGGTCTTGAAAATTCTAATTTCTTATTACATTATGAATAAACATATAAAAGATGCGGAATTTATTTTCTACGAGAACATCACAGAAATCATCCATTTTCATAAGAAGGAAACTGTCTTACATTTCACTGTGCAAGTGAGACCGATCTGGACCCATCGAACCTACCAAAGCAAAACAATAACACACAGCCCACCTCTCCAGACCAGGTTTTAAACAGACATTTATTAGAACAGCAGAATACATGCCAAAACCACTTACAGCAGCATTGCTTTTTTCATTCTCCATCGTCCATTCCGTTTAACCCAAACATTGCAGAAGTGTCCATTTTCTATCCCAAGGTCATTTGACCATATACTGTTTCAATTTGCATTTGTAATCTCGTATTGTAACATGATGGAAAAAAATATGTAGTCCAACCCATGAAACTTCAGGTTGCTGTAGTCTATACATCATTAGACGGAACTATAGTGGGAGAGAGTACCATTGGTAGCAGTACAGCCCTTAGCTAACACTGTGTTTGTCACATATCTAAGAGTAGGAATATGTACACCTCAAAGTAACTGTGGACTGTCTGCAGTTTACAGCCAGACCCGGAACTGACAACATTGTTCGCTAGTTACTGCAAATGCCAGAGAGAACAGTGCTGTGAGAAGAAGAGCATTCACATGCAGTTTGTACACATTGGTTTATATCTTGGACAATTACATTTCCTCCCAAATATTTTACAGTACGCTCACAGCTACACTCTGGTGTGCTTGTGTTGGTATGCTGCCCCACAGGCAGGTAAAAAAAAACATATTAAACTAAATCCAATGGTGACTTTAAAGCATCAGACTATAAAAGGAGTTTAATTGTTCTCTTTTCCTGAAAGAGGCTGTCCTGGTTCCAGCTCAGAGCACACTGCAGGGGAAATGTTCTCTTGCAAAAGTTTGCTCTGTGATTCTCTGAGCCATACACAGGAGTGAGCCCCACCCAGGATTAGCCACAGCCAGGATTCAGCCACACTCAGGACTGAGCCACACCCAGGATTAGCCACAGCCAGGATTCAGCCACACTCCGGACTGAGCCCCACCCAGGATTAGCCACAGCCAGGATTCAGACACACTCCGGACTGAGCCACACCCAGGATTAGCCATATCCAGGGTCCGATGATTACACATGAGGATCGTATGGCATTTGAAAAGCTTTTGCTGTTCACCACTGAAAACCTTCACATTGCATTAGCCTAGCTGTTTAATTCTTAAACCTAATTCAAAACAGGCTGAAAACAGCTGTTCGTCAACTTTTACAACAGAATAGACATAAAAGGGGATGAGGTGGCACTTGTTTATGTTGTATCCTCAGAAAAGGATTTGATGTTCACTGAGCTAATGCTGAATTCCAAATACACCTATAAAATGACTGATGACACAGGAAAAACGAAAAACACCCATCTAATTAAAGGTACATAATCAAACTGACAGCACGGCACCTTTGGCACCTTTGGCACCTTTGGCACCTTTTGGATGAGGAAATAAAAGAAATTTGTGTATAAATTGTTTATTACCAATCCCTGGCTCCAAAAGACAAAAAAAACTAAAATGCACCAGTTTCAGTAAAAGAATAAAGAAACCCCATTAATCAAACAATTTTATATTATGCAATATTTTAGATATAGCTCTGAAAAAGGACATAATTAAATATTAATCTAAAAAATATCTGAAACACATTTAAGTTGGAAAAGCTTATTCTAAGGAGGGGCACAATTATTGAGTTTGCCAAATTATAGATTTTGGAACAGGTAAAAACAAGATGAATGGAAAATGTTCAAGAAAGACGAGCACTGGGACGTGTTTCTGTTGGATCTTATATATATAAATATAAAACACCTCCTACAGGCATCTGAAAAGGTTATATATATAAAAAATTTTGCAGTGCACTGGAATCTTAAGGAAAGTTAAAACAGTGGTCTTCAGGTATTCCTCCTTTTTTACAGATCTGTGTCCATCACCCAATGGAACTGAGCCTCTAATAAACACAAGCCTGTCTCGAACAAGTTCCTTTTATTCTGTATAATATTTACAGAATATTATTACTGGATGTTATTGTCCAGTCCATATGTGAGTGAAGTTTTCCACTGGTTTCTCCCCGAGCTCAAGTCTGGACAAACAGGTCTGAGTGTGAGTGTGCTTTGCCTAAAGGTAATCATACCCTCACGTGCACACTCATGGAAAGGGGGTTGAATGTTTCGTTCACACTGCGTTCCCATCTGCTCCGCTCCCTGTCTCAGTGTCACAGTCTGTGGAGCAGTCAAAGTCTTTTCTCTCTGTTCTCTCTGGTTATATTTCTGTGTGTATTTTTAGTCAGGCAGGCGTGAGGTCACACGCTGCGGGGCGGCCGCTGTGTCTCATGGGTCCTGCGGTTGCGGCCCTTCTTGCTCTCCTGCATCAGCTTCCACTTGTTGGCGTGTGACTGGCCCGCGTGCAGGAGGTGGGTGGCGTGTGATTGGCTAGCGTGCAGGAGGTGGGTGGTGTGTGATTGGCTAGCATGCAGGAGGTGGGCTTTCTGCCGACGCTGTTTCCTCTCCCGCTTCCATACCTGCTCGCACAGCTGGTCGACGCTGTTCGGGCTGGGTGGGTTGATGAGGGACAGGAAGTCCTGGTACCACATCTTGCCATGGGGGGACTGGTTGGCATCTGGTGGGTCACGGTGTAAGAGCTCGTCCAGGTGCTCGGTGGGGATGACGTGGAGGGTGAGACGCAGGAGGGTCTGAATGAAGCCATGCTCTACGGCATGGCAGTAATATACCCCCGAGTCCTTTTGCAGCAGAGTTCGAATCAGCAGACCCTGCTCGGTGCCCATCAGCCGCTCATCTGCCTTTATCTAAACACACACACACACACACACACACACACAGGTCAAAAAGGTCAAACAGCTGTCTGCTATCAAACACCTTAGACACACACACAGGGTGTACCTCTTGTTTGCGGTCCTCTCCGTGTCTCTGAAACTGCCAGTAGATGAGTGCATGCTGGGACTTGGGACTGCACTCCAGGAAAGAGCTGCTGTTCTCCACACTGTACACCGTCTTATCCAGTAGGGTGCTCTCCTGCCTCTCCTCATCTGCATGAGGGGGAGAGAAGGAGAGATTTCCCCTCAACACAGCACATTCCCCCTGGGGACAGAGTGGGGAGCCAGTGTGGTTTGGCTGGGTAAAGTGGCCTGTGTGTGTGCCTCAGTGCCTGCCTCATGCGACTGTGTCCACGTTCACTCCAGTCACATTCTCACATATCTCCAAGAGGCCCTCACACAGACAGCATGTCCAGCAGAGAGGATATGAGCATATAATTCAAACCATGAACAGATACAGGAACACATATGTGTATACACACACTCACACCCATAACACATAAGCACACACACTCCCAGCCACACATACACATAAGCATGTCCCATCATTTCTTATTACCATGTTTGAGGTTTAGCTATGGCTTTAAACAAAGTATTCTATTAAGAATGAGTGGAGGTTACTTCATCCTGCACTCACTTCAAAGCCATCCATGCCTCCATCCTGTGCCTTTTTTCTTGGATACATTTCTTCTTTCTGAGTCAGAGCTGTAACATGTCAGTCTGCTGCTCTGCAGACCTGCTCTGTCATTTCAACGAGGTGTGTGCAAGACCACAATGCTGTCTGACATGAAAATCTGTGTGGTCCCTTAGCTCTTATGCACATGCTCTGTGTGTGCATGCAGGCGTGCATGCGTGTGTGTGTGTGTGTGTGTGTGTTTGTGTGTCACATATCCAGCTGCAAAAGTGCTCCCCTAAAGTTAAATATGTCACTAAACTGCATTTGTATATTTATTTTAGTCCAAAAGTGAAAACTATGTGCTAAAACCATTAACTCTATACTTTAACCGTAATCAAATTCCCACCCCATGCTGTGTGTTCACGATAGTGTGTGTTCTAATGCCCAGAGCGTGTTGGCATGTCTTACCATGGCGCTGCAGATCTGAACACTGGGTGAGAGGGTCTCCATTCCTGATGTCCTGTCTCCGAGTTCTCCTACACACATCCCCAACAAGGCGACAGCATTACGCACAGCAAGGGGGGAGCTGCACACACTGTACCATCCACCACGTTCAGTAGGTCTAAACCACGGCCCTGTGTCTGAGGCCCAGCTGACTTATAGAGCGTCTCTCAGCACCTAGCATGCATAGCAAATCGCACCCAGTCTTAGATGGGCATACGTGTGTGTGTATGAAATGGTACCTGTTTAAGCTTTGGGCTATTTAGTCTCTATTTTAGCCAACTCTCTATTTTCCCTTTATAAAAAATGGTGCCAAGGAACATATGTCCTGAGGCTGTATGGATGAATATCCCTTTGAGGTGATTTCAACACGATAATGTAGCCAATATGTGAGGCCTTTTCACAGTAACACAAATAAAGAGTCTCTCTTGTAGACCTGCTGAAATACAAATGTGAGCCATGGACTGTATGGTTGAAATAGCTTGTCCTTATTATAGGAATACATAAATCTAAAGTTTTCATGTTTACTACACAGAAGACTTTGACAGAGACACTGTAAATGAGTATGTAAACAAAGGCAATATCAGTCTCATGCTCTAAGCTTAATATCCTTACAGAGACAAAATGTTCCCACTAAATTCTGTGGTCATGTCAATTTGAAAGGCTTCTATAATGTGGCCAAACTATTTTGGACAAGAAAAGGGCTTGATATTCTTCTGGATCTACAAGTAAGGTTAGGGATTACTTCTCTAAAGCTTTCCTCACAGAGCAACAACTTATTCTCAGTACAGTAATTTTAGGTCATTTGTTACCTTACAATGAGTGTACATTATAAATAGCTGCAATTTATGACAGTGTAATAGAGCCAACATTCTAAGCATCGTTTATTTGTCAAAAACCTTGAATAACATTTTCATCTAAGTATTTTCTTAACACTTGATGCATAAACTACAATACTCTTTCATCCACTGTAAGCACTGCCAATACAACTGGTGCCTGCCGGACTCTCGGAGTGTGTTCAGGCCAGGTTAGGCCAGCTGTGAGCGCCATGCGTACCTCTTAGCCGTAGGGAAGTATCGGGAACACTGGGCTCCATCCCAGGCACAGTAGGGGTCACGGGCTAGGCAGCATTCAGCACATGCCTTCCCATAGACATCACAGCGATGCAGAGGCATCTGGGACACCCCGACAGCCGAGCCCAGGTAGAGCTGTTGCTGTGGAGAAATGGCTGAAGTGTGAGTGATTCAGTCTCTCAGAGCTCTGATACAGACTTAACACCACACCCTGGTGAAGAGTTTCATTTGGATTGGTGTCTAGTCCGGTGCTTCTTGGTTTGCTAGCTGGCAAACCAGTTTCATACTTAGGTCTACAGTATGGAACCGTACTTACGCCAGCTGGCATATTGTTGCCTTGATTATTCATACCAGGTGGAGTAAGTACGGTTGCATACTTCAGACCTAAACATGAAAATGAAATCTGAAAATATGAGAGGGAAAGAGAGAGAGACAGAGAGAGAATGCAAGAGAGAGAAAGAAAGTGATGTGGGGACTCTGCTGGTAGAAACTTATGGTGCTGTGTTATGTGAATAAATGTGACAGGAGCCTCTGGTGTGTATAACACAGGAAAGTCTGTATGTGTGTTTGAGAGTGCTATAGAAAGAGAGAGAGAGAGAGAGAGAGAGAGAGAGAGAGAGAGAGAGAGAGAGAGAGAGAGAAAGAAAGAAAGAGAGCTCCTGAGGCAAGAACTATGTTAGGTTTTATGGAACATGATAAATCTATAAGGACTATGTCACTCCTGTCAGCAGAAAACTCATGTAATTGAATGACATCCAGACTGTGGCCACATCTCCCAGTGGACCATTCTGTCTTTTACAGCTCATGCTAGCTAAAGCGTTCCTTTACCACAACATTTGCAGGATGATGTGATTATCTGTTCAAGGCTTTGAACTACGTCAGATGCCTGACTGTGGTTACCTGCTTGGTGGAGAGTTCCATAGCAGTGATAGCAGTTGGCTCCTATAAGAGGGAAAAAAAAAGATTTTAATGGACACTTTTCGTAGTTTGCAGAAATGATTCGGGTTAACAAGTATATTTCAATACTAAAATATGTTATTATATGGTCTTAAATATGAACAAGGCTACAAATATAAATAGTATAACTACTACAGGTTAATACCCTGAACACAGTCATCTCCTCCAGTAAGACCTCCTCCAGATCATGCCAGGTGCCTCTGGGAATTGATACCACCTTAAGCACTGTGCCAACATCTGAAAGGAAAACCAATAATTCTTGATGTTTAAGTGTGATATTTAATTCATAAAAGATTATGAGATGCCAAAATCTGAGAGAAAGACCCACAAATAAAATTTCCAAAAGCCATCAATCAACCGTGAGGTAGAAAATTATGTTGAGGAAAGTAAGAGATGATTGATGAGGGCTAATTTTAAGAACACGATAAAAATGCATGCAATTGCTCAATGTTTGATACCATATTTATGACAGGGCAATAAATACTCTACTACACTCACCTGTGCCAATGAACATGACATCATACTGGCCGTCTTCTGCCTCTACCCTGTCCACCACTATCTGGGTGAATTGGTAATCCACGTCAGTCTTAATAATGATTGGGCGGTTGTTGACGGGAAGCACAGGGTTGTGCATGGCCGGATGACTTCGGGCAAACGTGACAACATCATCAGGCAGATCTTTTGTCGATTCAAAACCACCAAAGGTTTTGCTTGGGCACTATTATGATATAAATAGTGACATAGATAAATATAAGGCATAGACTAATAGAACAGGGTTGTAAACATGAGTTCAGTTATGTCACATGTCTATAATACCAATGTGTATGTGTCTATAAAATCTGTAGCCTGAGCTGTGGCGAGTGGGTCTTACGGTGCCAGGGCGTGGGTACGGCACCCTGCCTAGGAAGGGCACCCACTGGTAGTTGGGCCCATCCCTGTGAGCATACGGTCCAAGAAACACCCTCCTGATGTCGGCCATGCTGTACATACACACCGCTGAGCCTTTGAAGATGTTACTGTGAACCAACCGCATAAGAACCGCATGCTTGATATGCTTGATAGTGCCGTAATGACCAATACCCGTAGATAAGTCAGTAATAAGCTGAAATGATTCAGACAATTCCACATAGAAAAAGCACCTAGAAGTAGTGAAGACTGCATAGATGACAGGGCTCTTGGCATCCTTGGCGCTCATAAGAAAGACATCCTCTGAAATCATTTTAAAGGAAATGAAAAATGAAGGTGATGAACTACTAGAGTACTCGACTTGAAATATTATGACCTCTATCTCTCTTTTCAGCTCTCTCAGTCTCTCTTTATCTTTGATTTTGTCTCTCTTTCTTTTCTCAAACGCCCGTGCATATACGTACAGCACAGAACACTTACGGAGCTCATCAAAGTGTGTGTCGATGCCATTATAGCCAGGGACAGAGCAGATCAGTCTCGCTTTCAGAAAGGTGGTCCATTTATTCACCAAACTCCTATGACCTCCAAAGTCGTTCTGTTAAAAACACAAAGTTTTCTGTTACCCAGCAGTTATGATCCACTTTTATATTAAAACTTTACATTACACCTGTGTGTGGGAGTCAATGTCCTTCAGAACTTTGGACTGATTAACCAGATATTCTGAAGTATAACTATCATCAGGCACCGCCAAACCTTTGTACAGTTCATATTAGGAAACCCAAAGACAACTAAGCTGAATATGGAGATGTGTGTGTACATATGTGTGTGCATGTGTGTGCATGTGCTCGGTTTTGCAAGCAAAGCTGGCAGCCATTCTGTGAAGCATTAGAGCCGCACAAACACTCTCACGCACCCTGTATTTATGTCTGTTAATTGGCAGAGCTGAAAGGCATTCTGCATAAGCTAAACATATGCTTAGCATAATGAAAGAATTGTCTGCGCTGTTGAGGAGTGGATTCCAGCCATGCCAGAATGCTAAGCAGTGCGTAATTGAGAACACCTTTCCCCCCTGCTCTGTGCTATGGAGTTCCACTTCAGTCGAGCGCCAGAGTCACCCAGGAGCTCAACAGAGGGCCCTTTGTCTCTGTCTGCTGATGGCTCTAGTCACATTTCAGTCATCTACAGCTTCGTGGTGGGGGGTAAGATTGCAGTGGTAGGAAAACACACACGTTGCCAAAGAAATTTAAGCTACTACACCTATCATGTGATAAAGGGTAAAATGAATTTATTTTCTGCAAGTTTGCATGCTTGTCAGTATATGTGTGTGTGTGTGTGTGTGTGTGGGGTGGGGGCTGATAGGGGATAGATTGTTTGTAGGTCAGTGAGTTATGTTATGCTATCGTACTTTACACAGCTGTCCAATTCGGGCATGTGTGGCCTTGCTAGTTTGCTCTCCGTCGATGGCGTTCTCCCTGAAGAACAGGTAGATCTTGTCATCTTCTGGGTTATCACTCTCCTGAATGAGGTGGACACCGACAAACCTGGGGTCTGTCCACGCACATGGGAGCACACACACACACACACACACACACACAAACACACATTGTCTTAAAGATGTACTAATGTGCAGACAGTTGCATACCTAAACCTTCTAAAGCACTACACATCTTTGTGTGTGCACATGTCTATGTGTATGTGTGTCTGTGTGTGGCACATTATAAATACCAATGCCAGATGCTGCACTGAGGTGAGCCATAGTTCTTCACGGTCTGTTTGCTGGTTGTTCATGCATATTTATGTTCAATTCACACAGGTTCAAGGACAGGTGATCTCAAAATACATCAACACACACCACTTACACCACTGGCAGCATGGCAAAAACAGAGCATTCTCACCATTGAGCCACCTGGAGTCGTGCTGCTCCGTTCTGATTGGATGATGCTTCCCTAATGTTCTGAAAATTGCAAAGTCCCGCCCCATAAAGTCTGCCGACGTCCCAGAATACAGCTCGCCATCTGTCAATCACATGTGCCAAAGGTCATACAAGGTTCATTGCAAACAGGGAGAAGACAAAAGGCAGAGGGAGAAAGGAGGGTGGAGCTTTGGGAATTGGGGTTTGTCCAGTTAATGACTCAGGTGAGCACTCAGCATGGCAGGACAGTCATCGGC
Organism: Electrophorus electricus; assembly: GCF_041902795.1. Lineage (NCBI taxonomy): Eukaryota > Metazoa > Chordata > Actinopteri > Gymnotiformes > Gymnotidae > Electrophorus > Electrophorus electricus. The sequence continues at coordinate 11,929,413 of NC_137502.1, forward strand.
TGAACATAATTTACTGGTTAGAGATGGTGTGAAGGAAAGAGATCCTGGGGTGGGTGCGCAAGTTAGCGTGTGTGTGTGTGTGTGTGTGTGTGTGTGTGTGTGTGTGTGTGTGTGTGTGTGTGTGTGTGTGTGTGTGTGTGTGTGTGTGTGTGCGTGTGTGTGTGTGTGTGCACGTGTGACCTTTAAGCTGGGATGAGAGATCTAACAGTAGAATGCACTGCAAACAGGGCACAAAGAGAAGAACACACTGATCTCCTCATGCTCTTAGAGAGGCTGTTAATCAGAGGTATTGAGTTTCTACCTACAGACAAATACCCAGTGACATACACAGACATATCCACCCACAAACTTACAGTAACAGAGGAAGAGAAGCCACCTCTATCTGCTCATCAGCTCACATTCTTTTTTTCTCTATAACATTCACATACACATGCACACAGGCATTCATAGGCACAGCCACAGGTATTCAAACACACACAAACGCACACACACTCACTCACTCACTCACCAATAAGTAGTGAAGCAGTCAGCAGTTTTGGGTCATAAGGACTCTTTCCACGGCCGTTCTCGATGTGTGATGACTCCAGCCTAAAGATGTTGTCCTAGATTCACACAGACACACACAGACACACACACACGTACGCACACACACACACAAACACACACACACAAACACACAGACACACACACACACAAACACACACACACACACACACACAAACATTGTAAAACGCACTCAGGTACAAACAAGCATGAGAGAAATAGGACAGCAGCTAAGGAGAGATTCAGCCTGAGAAACATGACACATGTGTCTGAGAGAGAAGAGGATAAAAGCCTTAGCCATCATATCATATCATCACTTCCATTAGAATTAGTATACTAACAAGGCCAGCAACTGTTTTAAATTTTCCCCTTCATTTCCCCACTAGAATCAGCTCTGAAAGAGCCAACAGCAAGTTGCTAAGCAGAGCAGCTCCTTCATGCTTGACCAGTAGCTGTAATTTGTTGCTGTAACCAAACATGGACCAGTCGAAGTCTCTAGTGTTTCTGTCCTCTAACTTTAAAATCTAGCCCTTTCTTTGTACACCATGCCTGATGTCTTATGCTAATGAGGAGGTGTGGCATGTAGGAGGAGGAGGGGATGTTTACCTCTGGTCTCTTGCCCACCTCCACATAAGCACAGATGGGATGAAAGGCCCCAGTGCCACAGACATACAGGTGAGTCTGATTGAATGGCTGCAACACCTTTATAAAATTGGAGCACTCTTTCTGCAGGGAGAGGAAGGGGTTAGATACAGAGAGAGAGAAGAAGAAAAGTTCTGGTCAGCTTTAGGGTTCTTATAGGCCATATTCAGGCACAGCAGCAGATATTTTTCATGTTTTGGACCGTACTTGCTTGGTAATCTCAGTGAGGGTATAATCCTTTGAAGGAGTAATCTCTGTGAAAGAGTAATCATTTGCCTTGGATGTAATTATCTCGTTTGTTGTTGTGGTGGCAGGATTGAGTACTATGAAATCTCAAAATCCATGCAAAATACATTAACACCCTGCCCTCTCTTGCCTGGCTCACTCATGGGTAAATACACAATAGAAGAGCTGGTAAACACACAGGCACAGTACACTGCAGAGGGACTGAAACGTGCACACACACCCACACACACATGTGCACACACACATACAGAATGTTACAACAGCTGTAGCTGTTTTGGAGCATGCTGTGTAGACCATCAACAGGGGCAATCCTGTTATGAGCATTCACAGTTCCCCTGTGGTTTGTGTGTGTGTGTGTGTGTGTGTGTGTGTGTGTGTGTGTGTGTGTGTGTGTGTGTGTGTGTGTGTGTGTGTGCGCACCAGCTTCTCTATTGTCTGTTTACTCCCGATCTAAAGACACGTGTCTGAACAAGCCTGACCTTGGTGGATACAACTGAGTCACCCACTGTGGAAAAGCTTTACAGAAAAAATACAGCTCAGGGAAGTCACAACCAAAACATGAGTCAGCATCACTGACACACACATGGCTTCCTTGTTCGAGCCTGTCTTAAACCAAAGCCATACACTAGACTGAACCACGCTGCTACCATCACTGGGTCAGTCCTAGAAGCCACTATTAGACTGCCCCATGTCTGGGGGTCTTTCCTTTATGAAGACCACACTGAGTTGCATGCAGCATTCTATCACTGTTTAGACCTGGACGTCAGCCTCCACACAGCAGCTTTTCTGCTGTGACTGTAAATAGACTCTTCCCTGGTGGCTGTATACTGCATGTATTGATCTATTGGTCTTCTCACTTAAGGAGCGGCAGATTTTTTTTGATCTACTCAGTTAAGGAGCGGTAGACGGATTGATCTATTCACTTAAAGAGTGGTAGATGGTTTGATCTACTCAGTTAAGGAGCGGTATAAGATTTGGTCTCCTTAGGTGGGCTGCTTGCTCTCTGCTTTCAGTGGCCACCAACTTCAAAGTTGACATGGTTTCATTTCAGGGGTAACAATCCCAAGTCAGCCTTTCTAAGAGAACAATGAGCTGGAGCTACTGAGCAATGAGCTCGTTCCTCACCAACGGCACCCCTCCCCCGTCCCCCACGGCCCACCCCCCCAGAAGATGCCTTTCATCCTGTCCGAATCAACCGAGAGATGTTTACAACAGCATCTCGCACAAAGGCCCTGACTGCTGTTCAGATAAGGGCTACTGAAGGTGGAGCGGGCTTGTGAATTCATATCGGGTGCTGGGTCATCGCAACAGCTCTGCTTGGACTGCCTCGGGCAGCGGCTGCGATGGAATTTATAAGAGGCAGTGGTGGTTAAGCCCATTAATGGTACAAGCCCCTTCGGCTCGTGGTTCAGGGCTGCTTCGTGTGAGGGATTTGTCGAGTTGGCTCAGGGCTCAGCCTCTGCTGGACAACATGGCACACGAGCTCGAAATATCAGTATATACTCGAACTGTTTTATGTAATTGTATTGTTCTTCTCTCCTGACCTGTGTTTGTGTTATTTTACTTTTAACAAATTGCACATTAAGACTAACATCTAGACACTCACTACGATAACTCACCTGGACATCTTTTCCAGCCCACTTACACTCATCTCGACGTGATAAAGAGGGAGGCCAGGATATCTATCCAGGAGAGGAAAGCGCAGAGAGAGAGAGAGAGAGAGAGACAGAAAGAGAAAGATGGGGATAAGTGTAACAACACAAAGTCAGGTCAAAGTCAAGTCAAGGTGTGAAGTGTGTGTGTTCGTGCTGCTGGGGAAGACTTGCACTGGCTTTCTGGCAGGGCCTGAACTGTTGGTTTGCATGTGAAGCTGAGAGCTATCAGGTTCAAGTCTCCCAGCAGAAAAGAAAAGTCCACTGCATGGTCCACTGCTTGGTAATCTAACCCCCTTTCTGACTTACAGCCATGAAAGAGTGAGACAATGTCCTGATTAGATAAACTACATAAACGTTTAGCAGGTGTGTAGCGTGTGTGCAGGTGTCACATGCAGATGTAAGTGATAAAGTGTAAAAGCTAAGGAGGCAGAATTCCGTGATGCTGAATTCACGGCAGTGTTTGACTTCTTAAAGAGTGTTCATTTTTCTTGCCATGTATTTAACATATGCCTGAAGGCACCACTGTAACAGTACTCTACCCACAACCAAGAACGTGCTGCCATGCACATTTTAGTGTGCTGTGTGTGAAGTACAGCCCGTCTCCCTCTGCTTGGCATGGAAAACTGGGACAAATATGCACTGATAATGTTCGCATCTAGCGGCGAATTGAGCAAAAGCCTGTATTAGATAGGACACAATCTGATACGTGATCTGATGCTAGCATAACTGTCACTGATCTGTCTTGCTTATCAGATTAAAGATGGAGCCTCAGTTGTAGCTATAAGTGGTACTGCAATGTTTTGGCTGCATACAGCTGCCCTTACATGCACTGGGAAGGGGACAGGATGCCATTTTCTCCACGTATCATGGCCGTATTCATTTAACACTGACAAGCAACTTGATGTTAACAAAAACTGACCCAAGTGGGAGCTGACCCCATGACCAAAACAACAGCAGCAGAATGAGAAATTTCTCCAAAAGTGTGTTAATCTTCCATGGTGTCTCTATAGAGGTGGCCTATATGTTTGTGGCTGGCAACTTCAAAGTTGACCATTATATGGTTCTTTGGGGAGACCTGCGAATGCAATTTGCCTGCACTTTGTTGTGTTTACTTTTCATTATTTATCCAGGGGAGCGGAGCTTGCTCTCAGCCCAGCATGAGTGTGATCCACATGACAGCTTGAAGCTGAAATATTCATGCACATTTTCCACTGGAAACAGATTCCCCTGGTGCTGGAAATCTGTGATGTATACATGTGTATGTGTGTGCGCGTATATGTGTCCACCATAGACTCTACTCAGTACCTTTGTCATATAGCATGCATCATTAAGTACTACTACTGTCCATCACTACTCTGTAAGTTTCCAGTTATCTCTGTCGCCACTGTACTTGAGCAGAACTGAACAGAAGTGAGACACTTTCTGCTCACAGAGCACTGGCTTCCTTATGGCAACTGTCTTGTGAGTGACATTTTGTGCATTTAGTCTGAATATTCATATTGAAATTATTGTAGATTAAGGCATGTTTCTTAACAAATTTCCTTAGCCAAAATTTTAAAGTCCTATCAACAGGTCAACAGCATATGTGACTGAAATAATGGCAACGAATCCTATTGCCACTCACCATCTGTTGGTCCATGTTCAGGTCAATCAAGTTAAAAGACAGGATATGATCCTTTGCTCCCACAAAGAGTCGGCCCTTCTCCTCGTCCAATAGGAAAGTGTGGTAGGCGGAGCTGTTGGCTAGTCCATTGAAAGTAAGCAAGTTGTTTGAATCCAGCATTTCTGTGGACAGGAGAAGAAGCTGTTTTCAATAATAATTATTTTTACAAATCTAGAATAAGAGAAGATAATGGCAAGTCATGTGTATTTGTATTGGCAAACAGCTCTGGGAAAACAGATAAATAATACCACAGATCCAGATCTTGCTCCATTTTCCACTATCATGTCATTAAATTCTAATGATTATTGTTCTTATCTGCAGAATGCCTGAGAGATATTTTCCGACCTCATCTAGCCCATCAGTGCGGAGCTGAACAGAGGGAGACAGTCGACCAGGCCCTGGTTCATCCAAGCCCTGCTCCCCTTTACCACTGAGTGTGTGTGACGCGCGAGTGTGGTTTTGGCTGTAATAAAGCTGAGATCACTGACTGGGTTCTCTCACTCTCACCACCCCCCACGTACTCTCTCTCTCTCACACACACACACACACACACACAGGCTTGACTTCAGTGTTCTTGTCGTCATTCATGCTCTGTGGAGCAGAGATGGAGCATAGGCATGTGGTCTGTGGGAGAGAGATGGTTGCCTGACTGAGTACATAGGCCAGGCCACTGGCTCTGCCTCACAACACCTCACATTAGGTAAGTCCTGTACAAGCCCGACCACCACAGAATGCAACATTAAGCAAAAGCAATATGCAGAAGTATAAATAGCTAGAAAAGCAGTAGAAGTGTGTGATGTTTGTTACAGATCACTGTGTCCAGGACACAAGGCTAGAGGTGAATATTCCTTTAGAAATCCAGGTTGTTTTGTTTGGTTGTTGTTTTTTTAATTGTTTCTGTTGATTCAGGTTAATTTTCCATTTCATCGCAGTTGATTTAGTGCTTAAGGATATGACCTTGAAGACCAGATGTCAAGGTGAAAAACCCACGCACAAACTCTCCCTCCACTACACATGCACACACACACACACACACACACACACACACACACAAACACAAACACATGCAGTGCAAATATAACATCCTGAACAGTGAGAAAAAACAAAAACATTTCTACAGCTGGCTGTGTGCTGTTTAACCAACAGCTCCTGACTCTCTCTGTGTTGTCTTAGCATCAGATACAGTCAGAGACAGTAAAATTAAACTCTGAACAAAATATATCTAATATTCTGTCAAACAGGAGATAAGTTGTTCCATTTTAGGAATCATACCCAGACACTGGCTAGAAGTAATACTCAGCATGTTCAGGAAGATGGGCAAACTTTTGGGAAGGTTAAAACATACATGTAGAGTGTTAAATAGGTAAAGTTAAGCATGTGAATGGCTGATTCATAGGAATGTAGGCAAGGTAGTGAGGGTTAGAGACTGAAGGCTCTAATTACATCCTCTGACCTGAAGGGAAATGAGATTTCCCCGAGCCAACACTTTTAATGCCTCAGAACCGCACCCCAGACCGGCGTATTGCCAAGCAGAACACATTGGACGCTTCGACAAGCTATTACAGTCTGTGTTTCTATCTGCGGCTGTGTGTGTGTGGCTGCAAGATGTTAAAACTCAACACTCGGTTTGGTGAATGGAAACCTGCCCCTAACACATCCCAGCTCTCAGTTCCCAGTTCCCAGTTTATCATTCATTCACACTTCACGGTTTATCATGTGCAAGCAGCTGGCTTGTCCCAGCTCAGCAATGAAAACCTGTGTCTTCCATCAGCCCGGAGCAGGAGGTTTTCACTACCCCAGTTTTTTGTTTTGTTTTTCCAGAGCATTACGTAGGAGAGGAGCCGTGAGGAGAGAAGAGAGAAGTGGCTTGCAGCATGGAGCGTTGGGGACGAAGTTAGAGAGGAAGGAGCGGAGCAGATGGGTTAATCGAGGTCAGCGAGGGATGCTAATATTCAAAAGGAAGAACAAAGAGAGAAGGAGAATGAGAGACACTCACTAGAAAGTCTTTCTCTGGACTGCATCAAACTGGTAGAGTAAATGCACACGGACGCACAGAATGTTTTTCAGCACCACTGACACACTCTAACTTCGTGCAAACAATTCAACTCGCTGTCACGTCAGTGTGCACACAGCATGTACGCACACACAAACACTGTGACATTAAGCATGCCTTACTGAAACTCATGACTCTAAGCAGGTCTTTCTGAAATGCTTCTTAATTTTAGGAGTGCACATCACTCCTTAAATGAAACAATTATAGTTTGGGATACGGTCAAGAACTGTGTCAAGAATTCAGGGCGCTTTCCGCTCTGTGCTAGAAGGTTGGACCCCATGTTTTCTGAAAAACTGAGTGCCTGAAGTCAAAGATCAGCAGGGATGGTGTGGTGGGCCATGAGAGCTCCACTGTGCAGAATACAAGGGAATTTGGAAAATACAGCATATAGAAAGTTAGAAATAACTGAGGGACCTTCTCTGAAACTTCAGTTAGTGTTCTAATCTGTGTAAAGATGGAGATGGAGCCCAACAGAAATCACTGTACCATGCACATGAAGGCTGAAGAAAGCGTGTTCGTGGAATGCCACACTGCACATCCCCTTTTATACTGATATGTATAGGATATGTATCCAACTGTAAGAAAATCGATAGTACCTGTTGATGTGTGCTTGCTTTGTGCTGTATGGGGCTGGGTGTGAACTGTGTTGCTAGTGCTAGCCTTTCAATGGCCCTCAGTCACACTGGTTCACTCATCATCAGTACCCTCACTCTGGCTCCTTGCCTTCCTCCCGGCCTCTTCTTACAATAAGGATCCAAGAGGATGTGAGAGAGGACTGTGCGTAACGTCGTTGTTTATGGAACAGTTCCGACCTCACAATCTGATTGGTTGAGAAGCGTTCTAACGCGGTTATTCACACTCAAATCGTGACACCCCGCCGACGCGTTAATAAGTAACGGCTAGCTTAATGCGTGTAGAAAAAAGTAAATTAATACAAGGAATGACTTTTAGAACGTAACCTTTGACCTACGGCGTTTGTTCGGACTCTGAAGGAGTGTGACCGCAGACGCACATCAAACTCCGAAGCTGTCATGACTTTGAAAACGACTGCTGTGGCGACAGAACAAACACACCGAGGCCACCCGCGACGCCGGGCTGCTTCATGCCAGCGTCTTTGTCCAACGCCCGAACAACTGCGCAATGAACGGAAGTGTACGAATTCACTTTTATAAGTAATTATAACTCTAATAAAAAAAAGCTAAAGTCAAATTTTATTTTTAGTTTTTGCGATCTTTGTTTATTTTCATTTTTTGTAGTTCAAACTAACGTTACTGGGTATCGCTAGGTTATATAAACCATATGCCTATGTTACATTTAGGCTCGGAATTTTTACTGTGGCATATCACGTTGTTGTAAAACTACTTTTTGGCGGACTCCGTTGCAAATATTAAAGCCTATTCAATGCTATGTCTTAATTCCTTTGTTTTCTTTATTTTGTAGAAGTATTGCATAAAAGCCATACACTCGAGGTTGTGTTATCACGGAAAACACGTTTGCGATCGACAAAGCACGATCATGATGTTATTGGCGATACCAAACACACTCCCGTTCGTGTTCTATTCGTGTTTATGGCGTTTCTTTGTGATTTCGAGGGTTTGCTTATATAATTTTATACTGTTGAGAGCTCTCAAAGCAGTTTTTTTTGTATTAACACTGATACACAGCAAAAGGCATTTACTGCACAGAAGCACACACAAACGTGTGCCTAACATGGAAAAAAAGGTGTGTGTGTGTGTGTGTGTGTGTGTGTGTGTGTGTGTGTGTGTTGTGTGTGTGTGTCTTTGTTGGTTTAGTTCAGTTATGCTTAAATGGGAGTAAGTGGAAAGTGAAATAAAGCTCTTGTGTGAGTCCATGGCATTGTAAAGGCATGTCAATCCATACCAGCTTTGTAAGAGCACCAAATACAGTCAACAACAACAAAAAAAGTGACATATTCAAAGCCAGAATGTGCGCGCGCACACCCAGACACACACACAAGAGGATATACACAAGAGGAACATACACAAGAAGACATCTGGCAAACTAAATCTAGCAGTGAATGAACACCATAGTTTTAACAGCATTGATATAATTAAATGTAATTAGACGTTATCAATCTTGTATGCAATTCTTGAATACAAACATTTTAAAGTGAGAAATGACAACATGGCTAATGATTTGTCAAAACTTCAGAAGTGTTATGAGAGGGAGTATTGAAGTATTTCTGTGCTTTTAAACTCTCGGTATTGAGTATTGGTGTATTTGAGCATTATGTGAGTCTTAGTATTGGAGTATTTGAGTATTAGAGGAGTCTCAGTATTTAAGAATGTGAGTGCAATGGGAGTCTCACAGTCTCAGGCTGATTAAATGAATGAGATGCTTTCACTGGTCTCTCCAAGAAAGAAACTGAAGGAAACTACAGGCTGGCATTATGTGCAAACCACAGCACCACATACACAGGAGGGAAGAAAAGTGTCTGAGAAGCACCACATGCAGCCTCATATTCAGTTACTTTCTTTGCAGCTAAAGCTAACTTTAGACAAGCTATTAGTGACCTCTCTCCACTCAGCCCTGGTGAAGCAAACCTACACCATTCAAGCAGAATTCATGCACACTTTCATCAGCCAAACCCCACCCCCCACCCCCCCGCTATTGTTATAGACAACATCAGAGAGAGAGAGAGCGAGAGAGAAGGAGAGAGGGCAGATGGAGGCAGAGATGTATTCTCATCTGAGAGTGATATAAATAAACTCTTCTACCCTACATACATCCTGGACTCCCTGCACCGGGCCCGTGTGTGTATGCGCTGGGAAGGGGGAGGGGGCACTTACGGCAGGAAAAACATCCTCATTGTTGTCAACTGACTGTAGCACTAATGAGACAATCCAGCAAATCCACATGTGCCGCTTGGCTCTGCGCCTGCCTGGAGCACTGCAGATATTGACAGGACTGTACCACACTCTTCCAGGGAGTTGGACTACCATGTGCTGTCATTCGCTCACACCCGAAGGCCATTTCTCTTATGAATCAATGCAGGTTTACCTAAACTGGACATGGTGGTTGGTGCAAGTGCTCAACAGAGTCCAACAAAATCAGCAGTACATTTTATAATAACCAACACGTCACTCTGCAAGGATCCCTGGCATTGTTTTATGTATCCTGACTGGGACACACATGCACACTGACGTGAGACTATAAAATGGCAAGGAGGACATTGAGAGTTCAAATTCTATTACTGTAACTGAAGAAGCCTTATTAGATTCTTGGCGTATTTTTGGATTAAAAGCAAAAGGAGAGCGAATTGAAAACTTCCTCATACCTTCCCAGATTACAGGAATCTCATTTATCCCATGGTAAACCAAGAGATTAATTTTATTGTTTGTAAAGTTATATCATACACACACACATTTTCCAAACTCTCCTACACTGCTCAATTCTCCTACTCCCATATAAACACACCAACACACACACACACACACACACACACACGCTCACATGCATTGTGCCTTTGTTGATACAGTCATGCCACATGACTGGTTGATATTTATGTAAGGGCGTTAATGTTATCCTACCCTGAGACCCCTGGACTCAGAGGGGTTGAAAAACCACCCACCCAAACAGACACGCACGTACGCACACGCGCACACACACACACACACACACACACACACACACACACACACACACACATCCCTCAGGCTTACTGGTCGAGTCTGGACTTCCCCCTTTCCAACACTTTCAGCTCCCCCCAGTAAGGGTTCCCCATGCACCGACAGAAATAAAGCCTGGAGAACACTGTCTGCGTGTGGGACAGGGATCAGATGGTGGTCAGACAATTCATTTTCACTACCATGCAAAATAACTCATATCTCTTAGATGTCCATGAGCAAAGTTGTGTTCAGGACTAACGGGGTAAGCGGCGGTACGGGTGTATCGTGACCACTGTATAACAGCTGCCTCAGCTAGATGGTGCGGACACAGGCATGTGCACAGGTGACCATGGGGTACTGGTGCTGCTGCATATCTCCAATCTACTAGAGTGTGAAGAATTGCTTGCACACAGAAACTGCACAATGAACGATTCCAAAGCCCCGAAAATATACATGCATGTGCTAACATAAGAGTAGCATTCATAATTTTAATGGGGCCCATGCAATTTCACAGTGGGCTATGTGGCCACAGTTTGTTTGTGTGTGTGTGTGTGTGTGCGTGTGTGTGTGTGTGTGTGTGTGGTTGGGTGCTTGAGTCTAATCTCACATATTCACTACACATTCTAGAGAATCCCTCTTCTGCACACGCCTCCATCCTTTCACAAATAAACTAAACACAGATAGGTGACAAGTTTGTTTATTAAATCAATCCCTGCAGTGTCCAAACACACACCCATGCACACACCTTTTTTCTATGTTGAGTACATGTTGTGTATGTGCCTGTAGGTGTCAGTATTTGTTGCAGTAAAATGCCATCCAAACCTCACAATGACAAGTATGCACAAACCTGTGAGAGATGGTGGTGTGATGGACACAGAGGTTTATAGAGAAGATAAAGAGCTCCATTTCCACTGGCCTGCTAATGAGGAGCTTTCAGTGTGATCAGAAAACTGACAGGGAGTAAGATAACACACTGTTTTTTCAGCATCTGCCCTTAGTGTCAACCTCACACACACACATATACACACGCATACACCTACATATACATACTCTCAATGGTTCATTTACTTCTAGAGTAATACAATAAAAAACTGCAAACTCAAAAGCTACATTCACTAATCAAAATGGTCTCAAACACTCAGAGAAACAGGAGTCCCTCCAGAGTGCGCTTTCCTCCATCCTACAGGTATAGGCTTCTGTAGCTAACACCAGCAAAATGTGGCAATATCCCTTTTGTGTTGAAAAACAGAATGCAATGCACATTCTTGTACCTGGTTGTCATATTCTTAGCTAATTAAGACACTGAACAAACAAACAAACAAACAAACAAACAAACAAACAAATAAATAAATAAATGGATATTCTAATGGCTTGACATGATTTGTAAACATTTGCTTTAACATTTCCCTTTCACTGATTTGTGTTGTTTTAACAACTACAGTCACACATCAATTAATGTTTCGTTTTCCTTTTGTTTCATTTTCTGTCTATATTAGCCAACTGTGTTGCAGAAGTGCCGATACAGGTGAACAAGGGAAATATGAAGACCTGCATACTCTGCAAAACGCAAGACACAGATAACAAAGCTGAATTATGCATGCTAATACAACCAGAGTACAGCTAAAGCATTCCCATCTGTCTCCAGTTCTACTCATTTATCGCATGCACACACACATAAAATTCCACAAAATTCACATGTACCTATGTTTCTACTAAAACAGTTTACACACATTTCTGCTCATCTGTTCATTTGCCGTTATATATTGCATTAATTGCCATTAAATACCTGTGAAATTCCCACAAACCTCAAACCTCCATTCACTGAACAGAAAGTAGACAAAATACAGCAGGGTGAAGAAAGATCACACTTATCTAAAAGTTCCATATTTGATTTTGATATCAGGAAAATAGGAAGGCATCTTCCTTACCCAAAAAAAGGCATGGTTCTTCCATTGCTCTCCTCTTTACAAACTAGATCAAACTCTACTAACAGAAAAGAGTTCAGTCCCTTAGGATCTGTTAAAGTGAAACAGGGAGCAGGTACCCAACACAACCTGGCACTTCATTACCAGCACTCCCTAAAAGCACTACACAGCCAAAGAACCGCTTACACTGTTCATCTGTATACAACTTAGGTGATAATTCAACAATATAATTCTGTTAATTCTGTACACAGGGGATTTTGCAGTCTGCTTTCTTGAGCTACAAAAGATCTGAAGTTTCAGGCAATTGAACTTAAAATAACCTTTTTAATTAGCCCGCCAACAATACACCTGCAGTCTATAAAGGAGTAACTGTCATAGATTTCTTTTCTTTCTCATTCTGAAATTGCATTTTTGAAGAATCGCACAGAGAGAAAGCAGAAGCAAAAGTAAACCTCAGAGCAGTCCTATTTTGCACAACCTTCTTTACGCAAACTGAGTTTTCATCATGAACCCATGAACACGTTACACCTACGATCCTCCACTATGCAGGAACAAGACGTCGCTGAGCCTCTTTTGTGAACTTTAACGGATCACTTTTGTATTAAGGGCATGGTCAGCAGAGCGAGCGGCAGGGACGGACGTTGGGAGCACTCACCTTTGTAGGAGAGTTTGAGCCGTGGAACGCTCCCCTTGCCCTGCTGGGCTCCAGCTGCTCTCTGGGACCAGGTGATC
>NC_137502.1:11947500-12007500 GCF_041902795.1 Electrophorus electricus
TCTATCTATCTATCTATCTATGTTTCTCTCTTTCTCTCTTGTCAAATTGTCTCTGTAAATATTTTATGATATAAAATAATAGCAGATTTATATGGTACATCAGTTGGTAGAATAACTCAGTGAATCTTACATCTGAGAACTTAGTGAAGCTTAAATCTGAGAACATTTAGAGCATGAAACATCCACTCAGGGCTTACTCAGCTAATTTATTCGCTGTCAGCCCACCCATGCAACTGACACATAGCACCTCAACTGTACGTACAGCTATGAACACAAAAAAAGGAGACTCCAAACCCAACCCACAAGATCATTCCTACACACTAGGCCTGCTCCTTAACCCTGCAAGCTCTGTCGTCTCTTCTCACTTACCCTCCCGTTCTCTCCTCCTTTAGATCGCCATCCGGTGAACTTTCATGAAGCATTTACATTTGCCTCCTATTGTGGAGGCAGCAGCCATCACCAAAGGGGAAACAGATTTAAAATAGGAGAGATATGAGAGTTTAACACACAGGACATTCACCAGCCCCTCAGCGCTGTACCTTCACCAGCTGTACCGGGAAAGAAAAGGTAAGAAAAGGTAAGCCTCCAATCACACCATTTTTTCCTTCTCAGTGTATTTTCATAATATATGATATTATCTTAATAAATATTATCTAAATAATGAAATGCCCATAAAATATTCCCAAAATAATGAAATTCTAACATTGATAGAAAAAAGGTTTATGATGGCCAATGCTATAAGACTTTTACTTTGAAAGGTAGAAATATATGAAAATGATGAACAAAAAAAAAAATTGGCCAAGCACCAGCTTTCCAGGGGTGGCAGAGACCTCAGAAACAATTACTTCCCTAATAAAAGTTTCAGTGGAGAAACAAGGCCCAGTCCAATGTGCAGTAATAGTCACCATGTAGCCCACACACTGTGAGTCACTCTCTTAAAAGTGATTTAAAAAAATTTACAAAATACAACAATAAAATTACAATAAATTAAAAAAAATAATAATAATAATACAACAAAAAACAATACAAAGCGATGGTTAAATGACTCATGGAAATGTACTCACTACCTGTCATCTTGTGGGGGTCCCACATTTTCCAGAGGGCAAGTTAGCATGAGGGAGCGTGCTGTGGGAGTTAACCCAGCCAGTCAGTCATTCTGAAACCACACTTCTGACCTTTGCCACATAACATACACAGGTTCCAAACCTGACAACAATTAGTTTCAGCCTTTTACATATAATTTACATAATATATGCCTGAATTAACTTGTTGCCAACCTCAGAAACATGTTGATGCAATTTCTAACTCTGCCACTGTATTTCATTATAGCCCAACACATGTAGCACGATTACATGTGCTACAGTAATAAAGCAACCTTATCCCATAAAGTCATCAGTGTAGGAGTATTCATATTTGATACTGTCCTAATACTGGTTGCCTTCTTGGTTTTCCCATGAATCCTTTAAAGAGCATGCTGACTGTTGCATTGTTCTCATAAACACAAGTCTACAATCACACCCTACAGATTAAACTACTTGGCAATCAGCTTTAACTTAGCGCTTTATAACACACCAATGACATCACACAATACGTAATGTCAAATGTAAATAAATATCAGCATTATCCATTTCTTTCCACAGGAATGGGATAAACATATGTAAAAATCTAGGATTTTACCGATTCCAAAAGAGTACTGTCACCCTAATAAAATATGTAAGTTGGTCATATGTACATAAATTACATATGTACATATGTACATGTTACATAGGTAATGTGTAAAATATGTAAGATGATTCCTATTTAGGCTAATCTTGATCAGGTTAATAAAATAGAGATAAAACTATTATAATTATTTAAGATAATTATTCTACACCTATCTTAAACTATGCAGAATACTTCAGATCTCTGAATCTCTGAAGTAGTATTAGTAGAATCCATATGACTTTAGTGAACTTCATGCCACACAAAAGCAGGTCTTCAATCCACTACAGTCAGAGCTATTTGCTTTATATGAAAAGTGTTATTGTATGTTTAGCCAGACACTTGTCTCATAAACTTTATTACAGGCACTGCTCAGTTCTAATTTTATGTTCTAAAGGGGTTTTCACCTTGAAAGGCCAAGTGATGACAAAACCTTCTTTAAAGAATGGCATTACAGAATAGCAAACCTAATGTAGCATGTTAAGGTCTCTGGCTCTGGCTGAAACATGGAAAAACACTTTTCAGGTAGAATAATACTTTTATGTGTTGTGCCACTCGAGGCATGGACAGAAGGGGGGGTGGACATGCAGTGGAATGTCAGCAGGCTCCAGCCTATATTCCCATAAGCTTGGAAGTTCAAACAGTTCTGAACAGTAGCATTTTCTCTGTCCTATATCCACGTATAAACCACAGGCTCCTGAAACCTATTAATCACAAACTTTATTTAGTCAAGGCCTCCTTACGTCAAAACACAAACAGTGGTATATTCTCTCAGACCTTAAGAAAGGTTTTTCCCAGACCACATATGAACTGAAGCTTGGTGTTTATATGATTTGCCACATCACTGGTGTTTATTAAGTACAGCAGTGGAGAGCCATGAAAAAGCTGTGAGATGATGTCTATTCTTATATGTCTGATTACTGTAACACGTGTCCCTGCTATGGTTAATCCTGTCAGAAGTTTATAACCTTTGTTGACAGGCCTCCATATGTTGATCTAAACCAACATAAAACAAAGAGAAATAAAATTAAATGAAAATAAGAAAAGAGAAGAAATCCTTTTTCTAAGAAGTACTGAGCTGATTTGTTGATTGTAAATAAATTATCTTCACTACTTTAAAAAGTATAGCATTTCTTGTCCTCTTACACTACTGGGCTTCTCTAGGCAGTGAACCAGCAAGCCAAAGAACCCAGAAAAATGAGAAAATGACAACACATGTGAGACAGTGAGAGAAAGAGCAAAAGAAACTAAATTTTAGCAACTACCCAGCATGTAACATTACACCTCTAAAAGTAGACATAACAATAAACTTACCAAAGCCAAAACCCCTACGCCTCTGTCCTCTCACTTTCCCCTTTAAGTGTAAATGCCCCTGGGGGTGAAAGCTGAGTGTTACCAACTCTCTTCTCTCTCTTTTAGAGACTCTTAGCCTTCACAGACTCCTATTGCTCAACACTGCACCAGCAAATGACATACCTGAAACTGCTACTGAAATATGTCATTCATAAGAAATTGATCCTCATCAAAAACACAGATACCTCTCTGCGCACTTTTCTGAGTGGAAACATATAGGCAGAGTCAAAGTGATGCTAAAAAACTATGAAGTTCAGTGTAGAGATAGCTATCAGACACAAACAGAGAATGGACTGAGCTCTCATTAAAATCTCAGCATGAAGAAACAATATCTGATCTCTGAACATGTGGGCATGGGCCACATAACGTTAGGTGGGAACACAGGCTGTTACAGAAAACATATTACATAAGTATTACAACTTATCTTTCTCTAGATCAGTAGATGCAGAACATATGCCAGAGACTGATGAGCCTAGGAGGAGCCCAAGAACAGCCCCTCGAAAGTGCCACCAGTCTAGTGGAGCATCCACCCTTCCCAGTGGTGATGCAGCACTCCAGTATGACACCCCACGAAGGGCTCCCCAGATCAGAGCTGGTATGTAGCTAAATGAGTTGTGTTTGAGTCCAGATAGTACAAGTGGTGAATCAAACCACACACTGCTGAGGCCCTCCATGACTGGAAATGAAAAATGAGAATGATGCCACCACAACGAGGCTTCTCTTGCCAGCATACATCAGTGGAAATTGGAAGGTGTTTAGCAATGTTCCAACATAGCTCCACTTCTATTAAGTCATAGACCAAGACCACTATGTTCGTTATAAATGCATAATGCATACTTTGCTGACTTTGAATTAAAAATCTAAAATGTTTTAACTCTTTCTTAAAGTACATAACTAAAAACAGTCTTGCTGCAGTGTTTTTGGTAAATGTTCCATCTTATGCCTCCTTACAGGTCCAGTTAGAGAGACAGCCACAGGCTGACAGGCATTCGGTGTAGGAGTATTGTTTGAAGGCAAAATCAATAAAGGACAATGGGCTTCTATAGGTGAAAATCCTGAAGATGAATCGCAGGTCAGGCAGTTAGACAAAGAGGCCCTTATCAAAGGCTGAACAGGAGCAAAGTGATTATGACAGAGACAGAGTCATCCCAGGTATTATAGCCAGTTACCCCATAAAAAGAAAATAATTTAAGTTAGATGAACGATGGCACTATTATATGATTCTGTTATACACAGCACATTTTTACTGAAGGACTGAAGAAACACAACTATTTATATGACACGGTGTATAATAAGTTTAAAATCCTTCACAAACAGCTCGAACAGAGAGATGGTGCCCTTGTCATTAGGCAAAGGGTCCCCAATGGACCAGATCAGCCTTGGTCTCATCTATAAACAAAGCCCTGTCCATCAGTCCTGTGTGTTTAGCATTGGCAAGAAAGTGTGAGGGAGAAAGGTCAATGTGAATAGATTATGGGCTTTATATCTGCCCTTCCAAGAGAGTCTCGATAACTCCAGAATGCGATAATTCCAATAATCACCTCTGAGCTTGACCTTTGCCCCAGACATGGTCTAACTAGGATGCTGCAAGAGCAAGGGAGAGTAGCAAAATGCTGCAGTCCCTAGGAACGTGAGCCAAATGAATGGTGTTAGAAAGTGGGTGTGTTTGTGGAAGGAGTGCTGAGTTCTGACTCAGTACAGCTGGGCAGGCTTTCAGTACATTCCTGAACACAAAGTCTGTCAGCTGCTGCTCTTTTACCATGATGACTATCTACTGACAACACACATGCCCATCAAACTCTAGAGAGAGAGGGGTGGGAACAGAAGAAGACACAGAGAGGGCGGGAGAAGGAAAGAGTGACACAGAAACATGTTTTGGTGGAGATCCACCATCCACTATCTTTACTCCTAACTCCCCTGATTTCAATTTAACAATTTATCTCTTGCTTTTGCAGAATGAAAAAAATAATGCTTTATAGCTGCTGCTCATTCACTGATCAGGCCAAACTGTACACATTACCCACGTGCACACGTTCACCTGCACCCTGTGAGTTAGCGCAGAAGCCCAATGACTGGACCTCCACTGCAGAAGCATGCAGTGACCTTCCACATGTCCACCACCTCCTCCCTTGGCTCCACCTGTAATGCTCTGCATGGCTCTCGCTCCACAACACGACTTTGTCAAAGTCAGACAGCAGAGTGCCTGAAAGCCCTGCGAACGTGGGGAGGAATGACTGTCCTTCTACCTGTTCCCTTGTCCCTGCCTCAGCCCTCCTAACACAAACACCCTTTGGCATTTTCATTTCAGCACTTCAGGTGCCACCTCTCTCTGTGCCCTGAAGCAGGCTGGACAAACAGACACTACCAATTCATTGCTAATTAGGCTGGAGGAAATTGCACCCCATTTTAATTTACTGCTCGACCGCAGCACATATTTGAGTCAACATGCCCGGACTGTCCAGGTGCTGGCTCACAGACAGAAAGAGAGGGAGAAGGGAAGTGTGCATAGGTGCAAAATGTGCTTTATTTTCTGTTAAAATATAAGAGTATTGTCTTCAAATATCAAAAAATGAGAGAGAATTTGGAAATTATCTTAACATCAGTAATAGTTGATTGTTCTTGTGTTAAGTGAGTTAACTCCTGCACATCTACCAGCCCACTTAACCCAGCTAAGCAGAGAGCAATGATCCCATTTGCTTTCAATTATTTTTACCTGGATACCCTCACCATGTAATTCTAGCCAAATATTATGGGAGGCTTACTAGTTACACAGAAGTGTGAGCAGAGGAATTTGCCCTGAAAGAAAACAATAACAACTGGAGTCTAGAGATCACCATGTGACACACTGTTCTTGAGTGCATAGCTGCCCTGCTTCATGCCTGACTGCCAAAAGCCCTCTTTTCCAGAGGATAGAGAAGTATAAACACACACACACACACATGCACACACACACACACACACACACACACACACACACAGTGAGAGAGAGAGAGAAAGAGAGAGAGAGAGACACACACACACACACACACAAACTCTCTGATTACACTATTGATAAGCAGAAGCACTTTCTCCATGGAAAGGAGGCTCAGTAGAAGAGTGGAATGCAATGAAGGGTTGAGACAGCTTCCGCTGGCACTTCTCCTCAGAGCCATGGACCCGTTCCTGCTGCACTTCACTCACACTGAGCTGTCCCTTTGATGCCCAACCAGGAGCTCACGCCACATTACTTAAAGTAAGACTTGTGCTGCCAGCTCTGTGCCCTTATGCCAGTCTGATAAAGGACTCGTTCATGAGGAAAGAGAAAACTTTCCCAAATAGAAACGTCACTCTTTTCTGCCGATGGACTTGCCACAGTTGTGTGACAGCTAAACTGGTTTATCATTCTGAGGGGCCCCTTGGTACGGTAACCTGCTTTCCTCAATAGTAAACAGGCTGCCACCTCTCTAAGAACGTCTTTTGGAACATCATCTGATTGTTGGCTGCAAAACTGAGTGTGTGTGTGTGTGTGTGTGTGTGTGTGTGTGTGTGTGTGTGTGTTTGTGTGTGTGTGTGGATGGTCTGAAGAATGGCTCTGTGTGACTGTGAGTGGGGTTCTCTGGACTGGCTACGCTCCTCATGAGACAAAGCATCCTCAACACCCAGAGGTCCAACCTCGGCCCCACTAACTGAGCCCTGTAGAGAGTGGGTTGCGCACTCATCATACAGATAGGGAACTCATTGTTTTCGAGTTCACTTGATGTGTTCATTCACAAGTGAAGAGGGTTTGCCCCAACAATCTCAGAAGTGCCAGCAAAAAGAAAACAGCCCATATCTTCTTAGGCCCAGATTTATTTGCATAATTTGAAAGGGCTATTCATCGATCTTTATCATCTCCAAACATGGTGTTGCTCCTATTCAACAATGTTTAAAAAGCCTGGTTTGAGTGTGCGATGAGA
Source organism: Electrophorus electricus (assembly GCF_041902795.1). NCBI lineage: Eukaryota > Metazoa > Chordata > Actinopteri > Gymnotiformes > Gymnotidae > Electrophorus > Electrophorus electricus. The sequence continues at coordinate 11,954,490 of NC_137502.1, forward strand.
CAGTTTGGGTTAGCGGCACTCCTGTTGTCATCCTGTGGACCTGTGTTACAGCAGCGAGCTTGTGCTCCTGTTGTTCCTCAGCCTGGGTGCTGCTCGTGCTTGCACCCATCTAATGAACTCTCTGAAAGCACGGCGTCTTTGCCTGGAGGGAAATGGGTCATGGTGCATGTCTGTTGTCTGGAGGTCTCCAGCTGAAACGTGTATGAACAGTAAAGAGGTTTTAAATCACACAGCAGGACCTTGTTGGACTGCAGAGGATAGGAGACTCCTCAGATGACTACAAGGTCTAAGCCCCCCCACCCCCACCCCTACCCCCAAAAAAGGGTTTGTGTGTGTTCAAAATTGTCAAGTGAAAACATGTTTGTCATGTTTTGCTGTTTCTAAATTTTGTATTGAAATGGATGAACACCACAAGGGGAAAGACTTTCATAACTATTCCCTATTCTTAGAATATATGACTAAGCATTATTCTAGAAAAATGCTCTATTTATTTTAATTTCTATTACTGAGAACACAAGATGACATATGGAGTTAATACAAGTGAATTTTTAAAATACTTTACAACTATGGGAATATTCACTTCAAACTGAAAGGACAGACATCCAGTTTTTTTGCTTCAAAGTGAAAAGTATAAATTGTGCTTCTGCTGTTCAAGCTTCAGAAGGCAGTAGGTCTGAACAAGACCTAGAAAGTAACACAATTGTTCTTGATGACAATAGCACTCTTACAGGGTTGTTGGACAGGTTGATAGCTCTTATCTAAATTAAACCTTACATTCATTACTGTTATCTTAATTAGGTGCACAAACATTAGGCACATTTAAGTACTGAAATGTTCTTAATGAACTCTGAGTCTGCCTAATTAAGACATCCGTCCTTTCTTTCTAAAACTCAGAGCAGAGTTTTGAAGTTACGCATATTTGCAAGAGATAATGCAAGCTGTCAGAATGATTAGCTTTCCTTGGTAGGCAAGCTTATGAAGGGCTTCATTAAATCAAATTATTTTGCCCATATTGAATGATTTTGAGGAAGCAGAGCCTGATTATATAATTGGACAAGAAGAGGTTAGATAAACGTCTGCTGAATGATATGCTTCCCACAGTATACGTTTGAATTTGCAAGTGTGCTATTTTGACCGCGTCTGCCCTGAATCCCCCAAAAGTCCAATGAAATGCCTAAAGATGATTTGAGAAAGACACTGCGGTGTCACCGCTAAACCATTAGTCCTTCATCCTAGATTAGTTATTTAAAGCAAGATATTTGGCAGTCTAGGCTATGACCCTAAAATGTCATTCCATGATGAGTGAAAGTATAATGATAAGACACTCTTAATGTGATTCAGTAGCTCCAGGAACATGCCAGGAGTGTGCAGATTGAGATGGAGTGTGCGAGGCAAGAGTGGGTCAGGGTCATTCAGGGTGAGAGCACACATCAGACCCCAGGCCCCAGCCCATGACCCAAGCTTTAGGAGGCACTCATCCCAGTATGACCCTGGCCAGGGCGGACACCACCAGCAGGGAGATGGGCTCTTGAGGCCCGGAAGCAGCGTGCTATCCACGCTAACTGCACCCTGTCAAAGGGCAATCTGATACTCAGACATAGTTTGGAAACAAAGCAGCTATAGCACGGACAGGCATACATGCGCTAGGACAGCCAGGCGGAAAAAGGGGGATGGGGAAAGGACAGATAAGGAGAGCAGGAGCTAGTCAGCAGGGAGAACTAACACTCAATGACTTTATTTATTTATTTATGTATGACAATGCTAATTAACGTGCATAATCATATGTCTTACTAGAAAAGCACGCTTACAGAAATTTCAAGCAACTTGAGAAACAGCTTTAAATTAAAAGGCATTACATCTAGTATGAGGGTTATAACACTGACCCTGTAGAAATGAGGTTTAGGAACTCCTGTGTAATTTAACTATCATGCTCTGCTCTTACATCTCTTGTGCTGCTTGAATCTTTCTAGGTCATCGCAGCAATTTAGAAACCTTTAAACCATTCTGACAGCAATTTGAAGAAGCAGAGCCATTTGCATGTTAAAATATCCCGTCTCGCTCCCCTGAGAGATCCTCAAACCATTGAGTGGGTTCCACCTCTTTGTTTGGAGGGTGGGGATTACAAGCAGAGGGGATCGCTGTCTATCAAGTTCCAGAACATTCCAGCGGTGAGGTAGACGCAGTGATTAGGAACAGTAGGCCAAAGCCGGAGGAAGGTTTGCGGTGGTTGAAACGGAAGTCGTCTGTTCAGGAGACTGGCAAAGGAGAGAGAGTAGAACCCCAAGAAAGGGCTCCCTCAAGATGACCTTGCAGATAAAATTAGACTTACGGGCTCCTTTGTAGAAACAATGTGCTTAAAATTCTATTCATCACAGCAAATGAGCAGAGGAAGTCTCTGACAGAGGGTAAGTGGGTACAGAAACAGGTTTTCAGAGATCAACTTACACCATATACAAACGAATAGAATTTCAGAGCAGTATTGATCTTCATGGTAAATTCAGTGAATCTGTATGACAGATTAAAATTAAATTTGTGTTGTAGTTTTTAACCGCATTATCCATATGACCTTTATTACAGCAGGGCAAACACTCATCTTTGAAAACGATTCCATATATCTTTATTGTATTTCCTAGAGCCATTATATGAGGGTTATGAAGGAATCATATTGCAAATCTAGGAGTTTTAAATCTTTTTTCACATTACTTAGCGCTGCACAAAGTAATTGAATTAGAGTAGCACCTCTTCCAGTCTCTTCCCTCAGGTTTACAATAAGTCTAGCCACGTCACCATTTTCTCAGTGTTACTTCTGTCCTATAAAAAATGTACAAATGGAGCTGTTCAGTGTAACGCGTTTCAATCGGAGAGTTTCCATTGCTTGTTCGCAGAGTTAACCTGCACCGAGCAGAATTCTGCGATGATAAATAAGGCGTAACGGCATGGCAAAGATCACTCAGGTTGCCACTGAAATGTTTGACCATTAGCAGAAACTAATGACTGAAATATCTGGCTGTCAGCAACCATTTCATAGCAATTTTCCTGCTTGACAGGACCCACTGCAGTCATTATGTCCCTCACAGAACACAGACGCTTGCAAGAGGGGAAACTGGTAGCACATTTTCTGCTACAATCCAGAACACCTTTCCTGTCGAGATTCAATTACCCATGTGTCTAACTACCATATGCCATTTAAAAAAAAAGTGGAAACAATTACCTGGAATAGTTAAAGTGACTCCATGCATACTACACCCATAAATAATATTAATAAACCAGCAGGACATGATTTCATGCTTAAATTGCTCCTTGCATTATATGGCAGTTCTTGGATGAAACTTGCTGGCTTACTTGGAATTTTATGACACATAAAATCATTCTTTATATGCATATTTATATTTAATCATAACAAATTTGGTGTCAGAGGAATACTAGTATTAGGCCTTGGGTTCTAGAGATTTCAGATCAGATTTCTGAAACTTTCAACATATGTTGTTGGTTTTGATAAGCAACTAACTGAAATGCATGAGTTGAGAATGGAGCTTTTATCTGGCATGACCCACTCCTCATTAGGACCATGGGAAGCTCCAGCCCCTCTCTTTAATTTTGGACCGGGAGGGCGAGCTTGTTCCTGCTGTGACAGTCAGTAGATCAGTTGTCCCCACCCAGAGAGACATTAGCAGCGGTGGAGAGAGAGTGTTGATAGTGACCTGTCAGTCACACTGAGTGAGGACTTTGACTCTGACTCGAACAGACTGATGGCCATTTAGCTGTATAAACATATGTCTACCCGTGTATGCATGCCTCTTACAAACACACCATTACTTTACTCCTTGAACACAGAAACAGGAGTAAATCATTTAGATAACCCATTTATTTATTTATTCACTCTATAAATGCAATTTAAGCATGGTCAATCCAGGTATGTGAAATATCGAGTGAAGATCTTACATTATCAGTTAGCTAAAGATTTTATTTACTCATATAATTCTTAATCAATAGAATGTTTTACTTCTTGAGTACTTGTTGAAGGTTTCGCACAGTGTGATGTAAAGTGGCCCCCAGCACTCTGAAAGCGATCAGAGTTTACAAGCGTCTGATGGAACTGTAACCAACAGTAGCCATTCCTGCCTCTAAGACAACACAACAACACACGCAGCACTGCGGTGAGGGGATAGAGCTCCACTCTAACATTTATGCACAGTCTAATGTTAGTGTTGGGATGCTTTTTCCCACACAGATAATGAACAGTACATGAAGGCATGTTACCCAACTCATAGTGACTATCCCTACCATCAGATCTGGCTTTAGAAATAAATTATATGCTTTATATCTTCTATGGAGATGTTTTAAGTAGGGGGGTCAGCCTGTAGCCATGACAAGGGTGGGGTTACAAGTTTTATGAAACTTTTATTTGCAAATCATTTGTTTTAGATACTGTAGATTTGCTTACAGAATATCTGTCAAGTATTTAGCATTTAGGGAGAAATAACAGATTAGGTTTGTTTTATATTTTGTTATTTTTTTAATATTGCACCAAAAATCCTTAAATCATTTGGAAAAGAATACCTTGACAAGCCAGTTGCCTTTGTAATGAAACTGACCATCATCTTAATATGTTGTATTTGGATTGTAATCAAGTTTAAATCTTTACAATTTATATTTTTGGACGAAAAAATCTTACATACTGTATAGAATGTCAGTAACAGAATAGCAAGTCAAACCAAGGTCAAAGACAGGATGCCATTTACGTTAAAGAAATCATTTGCCTGTTTCATTTGCCTGAAATGGCCACCCTTTTGCAGTACCAGAGAATAATGGCTTTATGTTAAATCCGTTAGTTCATAAAGTCCTTCTGAAGTCTTTGAAGCTGGGTGCAGCAAAATCCCCTGATAGCAGTCAGACATGCTGGCAGTGTGTAGACAGAGTGAAAGGGGAGCTGCAAAAGGGACATTTGTCAACATTAAGCCCCGAGAAAGCAAGGTCAGCTCGGCTTTCAGAACCATCAATGCATGCCTGTCTTTCGCTCTTCATTAGGCAGAAGTACAGGGAGGGGATGGTGAAAAAGATTGAAACCATACTGTATCTCTCTCTCTCTCTCTCTCTCTCTCTCTCTCTCTCTCTCTGTCTCTCTCTCTCTCTCTCTCTCTCTCTATCTCTCTCTCTCTCTCTCTCTCTCTCTCTCTCTCTCTCTCTCTCTATCTCTCTCTCTCTCTCTCTCTCTCTCTCTCTATCTCTCTCTCTCTCTATCTCTCTCTCTCTCTCTCTCTCTCTCATACACACACATACACACGCACATCAACATCTGAACAGCTGGGAGATATCAATTTCTGTCTAATGGGCCAGACCTTACCAAGCATTGGACCAGCAGACATTTAGACAGGAGGGAGAGTGTTCAACCTTAAATGCTCCCCCTGGAATAAAATGATCAGACAGAACAGTCGTACTGGTGTCAGCAGAGACACCACTCAATTCAGGTGATTGCCAGTGCATTTACATCATTAATTAAAAATGCATGATGAGCACACAATGTGTATCTGCATTCCTAGCATCTGGTGCAATATAAATATGACTATCGACAGTCAATTGTTGTGGATTAACATTTTGCTTGTGAATATACATGAGCAGTTAACATAAACATTTTACATGACTTTAAATTAATTAATGTGAAATGGAATTAAGGATCATTCCACCCCTGGTCAAAAGAGAATTTCCATATCATACCAAACTGTGTTATGGTCCACAAAGATGATAATATTTTTCTTGTAGCATAGATTTATCTAAGTTAGAAGCTGTGCATTCAGTGCCTGGGGGTATTTGGAATGAGTTCTGACCTGCTGTCATACATCACTACTGGAAAAAACAATGGAACAGTATGTCTCCAATACAACACTAAGGAACCAAGAAGGACCCCACAGAATCCACTATCAATATACATTACCATGGCAGAAAAACCAGAGCTATTAAATTGCATTCACTCACAGCTGCTGTTCACACATGGATAGGCTCTTCATGTGTAGGCTGAAGAGATAACAGTTATTTCCTAAGCGAGCGGAAAAGGCAGAAACCTAAGGTATATTGGTTACTGCAAGGAAGAGAAAGATCACAATGGTTTTCTCTGTTTCCCAGGCTCTAAGACAAAGACAGACAAAAACACAAACACAAAAGCACACGTACACAAACACAGCCACACACAGAGAGGAACCCTCCTGGTTACGGCTCTAATTTGAACACAGACTTCAGATCTCTGGGGCTCATAGTACTCCTGCTCCACCTGAGTATGAATTGACGTCACTCACACCTTTCCATCTGGGATTAATACTGCCCCCAGAGAGATAGAGAGAGAGAGAGAGAGAGAGTGAGTGAGTGAGTGTGTGTGTGTGTGTGTGTGTGTGTGTGTGTGTGTGTGTGTGTGTGTGTGTGTGTGTGTGTGTCTGTGTGTGTCTGTGTGTGTCTGTGTGTTGATAGGTGAAATGGGACTGAAACTTTTATGTCATACATTTTGCACTTGATCTTGATCAATGCACATTGTTGTTCTCTACCCCACATATCAGTCCTGAACGTCCTAGAACTCTGTGCTCAACAACACTTCAAGAATTTGTACCAAAGCCACAGGGAAACCATTAATTGTTTAAAAACAAACATTTCATAGGAATTTCACATTTGTGCCAAAACAGATATTTTCACTAAAAAATACCTTTTACTATTCAAAAATATTTAGGTCACATAAACACACATTGTTGTTTTCATTTCTGTGCCATAAACTATTACAGAACAACATAGCCCATGTTTGAGTGTGTGTGTGGTATGTGTGCTATACTTTATGTAATTACACACTCACCTCAACATGGTCTATGTTGTTTTGTAATTGTTTGTGGCAGAGAAAATAACCTTGTGAGTGAGTGTTGTGTGTGTGAGTGTGTGTGTGTGTGTGTGTGTGTGTGTGTGTGTGTGTGTGTGTGTGTGTGTGTGTGTGTGTGTGTGTGTGTGTGTGTGCGTGTGTGGGGGGGATGTTTGTGTCTGCCACACATGTTTCTTGTAAGTTTCGTCACATTCGGAAAGAATACAAACAGGCCTTTGATTTTAGCCAGACTCTGTCACAGGTGAGTATATGTCTAGTTTGTGTGTATGTATGTGTGTGTGTGTGTGTGTGTGTGTGTGTGTGTGTGTGTGTGTGTGTGTGTGTGTGTGTATGAGAAATGTCCTGCAATTTGCATGAAAGTCAGACATAAATGACTGCCATTCACAAGTGACTTTGAGTGGTATGTGTATATACACTTAAACAAACACCTTTTACTTTTAAATGAAAGCAAACATGAAGTTGAACTTCAGTTAAACAAGCCATCAATACAATGCAACAAATTACCTCAATGCAAAGATGACATCAGAACACCACTCCTCAGAACATGTAAGTGTGTATGTGTATAGCTAAAGCTAAAAGGTGAACAAGTTCTAAAGCTGAATAATAAAACACTCGTTATGTAGATTCATACTAAAAATAGCATGGCTTTGGGACACATATTACAGATTCATATTAATAACAACTGTTAATATGACTTATCTTCATGCTTGTTTAATCCTGATCCACCATTCCAGATCACAGTGTTTATTTATTTTTATGGAATACAATGAATAAAAGGAATGATATTAGTAGTGTCTTAATATCAATATATTTTTGCCTTGGCAAAGGATAGCCATCTTCATTTTGCTTGTGTGTCTTATCATTGAATTGAAATGTAATTACTTTGGCATTATGATAAAATCTCATTTATGCTGTGGACAATAACAATAAAGAGACTGTAAACTTACCTATGTTTGAAATGAAAGAGAACAAAGAAGTTGAGTACACCTTGCTAGCATGATGGATCATGTTCGCTTAGGTAGGCAGCCACTATAATTCAATGGCTTGAAAGGGATTGGGCCAACATTACATTATCAGAGCTGCTGTCCCATCTCTGTCACAGTCAACATAATGTGTGTTTATATGCTAGTGAAACAAACGTCATGAAGTCTAATTGTCGAAAGTGTTTATTGGGTAAAACTGACCAGACCAACTTAATTCAAGCTTTATGAAGCACATGACCCTTAAAATTAGTAATGTATTGGGTAATAGCATGTAGTCATAACCATAATGACTACTTGCCTGCTGTTTTAAATAATACAGCATTGTAGTCAAATACAAAATATGCACATAATTCTAAAGCTCATATAGTCACTCATATTCCTACTCTCTCTCCTCCTCTCTCATTATATTGATTCTTCATTTTTGGGTATAACGTTAGTCTAAACACATGATTGCACATGAGCTTTCATGCATACAACCTAATTAATGAAACAAAAACACTGTTGGAAATAGTTCAGATATATATAGAATATTTCTAGTACTGTATATAGTATGCAAACCACCTTTCTTTGGTTGTTTAGCCATTGTTATAGACTGGTGTTCTGTGGATGGGACTGGCCCGAGGTTTACCACAGAGCCCAGTTTGGGCTGTGGTGAGACTCCTCACCTTGGCCGGCAAACGGAGCAACTCCTCTCCCCCAAGAAGTGTCTGTGTTCCTTTCGATAGAAAGGCATTCCTATGTATGAGAACAGTAACCCCAGGTCACTCAATTTGGAACAGAGCAGACGACTGGCAGGCTGCAGTAATGACAGACATTTTCTCGCTAATGGATCATATCTGGTGTCCAAAACGTTTTTCTCACCCGCATCACCTTCCCACTGAACTGATCATCTGTAGAGTTTTAGGTTTTACGGTTCTGCAATGAAGGAATATGTAAGATTTCTGGATTCAAACACTTTTGCAATGATCTTTCCATCCACAGTAAAAGCTGTGTTGGCTGCTTGTTTCATAGTATCTTATAGTATACGCTGAAAATTCTCCAAATATGTTACTTTAGAATCTGTCAGTTTTAGATCCTAGACTCCCTATATTTCCCTATATTACCATACACAGCAGTTTTCCGAGATATCAAAGCCATCAAAATCTATCACAAGCGTCCTTTTGTGTGAATCATTTCCATGTGTGAATCATTACAACACAGAAACGCATGAGAGCAATAAACTGATCCTACTGCCTTTATTATTTCAGGAAGTCAGGCAATCAATGATGGGAAATTAGAACCATTCCAGTGGTGCACTGTCCTATAACACACTGAATAATGAGAGGCTTTGTCACGTGTGCGTGTGTTGCTATTATGCAGCAATCAGATAAATGAATCTCAACCTGTTCATGTCCGACCGTTAAAACAGAGCTCCCATTCACTCCCTCGCCCTTACTCTCTCCACACTCTGTCAGGACTCCATACCAGTCACCCTCCCATCAAACATTTCTGTTTTAAAAAGCTTCAGTTAAGTAATTTCTCCTCAGCCCTGAGAGGAAGACCTGGCTCCGCACTCCATCACAAGATGTGCCCGACATCCTCCAAACACAGGAAGCGGAAGGCAGGAAGATGCAGAACAAGGCAGAGGCAGTAGCTTGAGATATCCATGCATGTGTGGGAGAGAAAGAGGACGAAAGAGAGAGGGAGAGGGAGAGAGAGAGAGGGAGAGGTAAAAAGAGAGGGAGCGAGAGAGAGATCAGCTTGTGTCTTCCTGTAACAGACTGCTGGGCTGAGCTTCTTAGCCTTTGCCCAAGATTGTTACGCCATGTGACGCAGGAAGGGCACGGCTCCACCCCCACCCACCCCCTCCGGTGACCCGAATGCCGGATGCAATGTGCCGTCAGCGTTCCTGATAACCCAGCATCCACTGGGGAAAAAATAGACAGCTCTGCAAAAGGACTTGGAAATGGCCATGAAATGTGGTGGTGCTTCAGAACGATAAGGGCTCCTGGAGCCTACTGAGGAAGCTACTCTGCGGCACAGGGACAGGACGAGAAGCCAGAGGATGAGGGCAAGGACAGGAAATTTGGTGCTTTCATAGCAATAAAATCATGTTCAAGTAAGACGGATGTGCATGGTTGGGTGTGGTGCATTTGACTCATCCTTATCATCACCTTATGTGTGCGCATGCGTGTGTGTGCCTGGGTGGGTGGGAGCGTGTGTGTATGTGTGTGTGTGTTTCAATATATAATGTTATGTATAAGTTTTAGGACCAGACAGGAGCTCACAGAGAAAACACCTCTTGACAACATATAGTTCCTTGTCCAAAGTCCACAACACAGTAACCTTTTTAAGTGACACAGTAACATTCATAAGTGATTCCCTGTTGATGACAATTTACAAATGTCCATTCCAAACATGAGAAGTTTACTTCTTTCTTTCTTTTTTACAACCCTCATGGTAGACTGCGAAAGCGACTTTCCTAAAACAAGATGACGCTGAAACACACTACCAAATGGGCTGCTTCTTGTGTTACAACACACAGCTCCCACCTGAGTGATCGGTTTGGGGCTCATTTGGGATGGCAGCCAGACAGCAGTGCATGTATGTGTGAGAAAGTGTGTGTGTGTGTGTGTGTGTGTGTGTGTGTGTGTGTGTGTGTGGGAGGGGGGAAGTATTTGAGGATTGAGAAACCACATGGAGGATTGAGAGCCAGAGATGAAGATGAATGGTGAGAGCTGGCAGGAATGGGACTGGTGGCTGTGAAAGGTTAATGCAGTGTCCAGATGAAGCTGCCCCTCTTGGGGGGGGGGGAGCTCAAGTCTGCCCTTGAAAACACACACCCTCACTTTCAGGTGGAATATCAGACGATACGCTACAGCCGTGCCAGCCCTAATTACTAAAAAGACACAAACCAGAACACTCAGAACACAGTCAGTGCAAGTGAATATTATTATTCAAGATCTGCTTACTTGGAGATGGAGATGCATGATGGATTAGGGCAGCGTCCCTGCCTTCAGCTGAGCGTGTGCAGGTAGCTGAGAAGCTACTTGTATCAGGTTACTCTACGGCAGCAAACCGCATTTTGAAACCAGCGTTCCCAAAGACATTCCATTCATCTTATGAGTTGCAGCCCTCTCTGTACCCACCAGCATTATGTTCCGACCAGAGGGGGCAGGTTCACGCGCAGATGCTGTAAACACTCAAAAAGATGAAGGGGGTAAGGGAGTGGGGGTGAGGCAAGGATAGCAGGGGTGGGGGGAGCAGCAGAGGGAAACTTTGAAAACATATACTGGTCAATGAACTATGGGACACGTAAACTGAACCCCTCTACACAAAGGGAACAAAATACATAAATAGGGTTAATAGGTTGCCTAAACACGAAAGGGGAGGGCTAGATTTTCATTCATTCTCTCTCTCTCTCTCTCTCTCTCTCTCTCTCTCTCTCTCTCTCTCTCTCTGTAGCAGTTCTATTGTGCACAGGTGGCAACATTTAAAAGCAGGGGTGACTTATTCTACACTCTTGTTCTGTTTTACTGCACGTGTTCTCATTACCAAGATTAACATTACTCATTATCCATTCACAAGTAGTATGGGACAGAAGTGGTACTGCAAAATCAACTGTACACATTTAAGAGGGGTACTCACACACACACACACACGCATCCAATTCTCCTTCCATTTCACACATAAATCCGCCTTGGTACATGCCGCATGAACACATCTAATTTAAGATATGCAATTTGCAGAAAAGGGAAATTTAACAACTGGACTAAAGCACTCTTCCTTGTCCTACTCCTCAGTCTGTGATGTACATCTGGAGCAAATGGCATCACCTGCTTCCAGACTGCAGAGAAGGACAGAAAACACTACTGACTGAAGTGTTTAGGTGAACGGTCTTAAACCAGTTGCCGCTGTGATGATTTATGAAGCTGGAGGAACCATGCTCTCTCTGTCAGCCTATGGAAACAAGCTTACTGAAACAGCCAAGGCACAAGTGGTAAAACAATCAGCCTTATGTGTTTGTGTTTGTGTGTGTGTGTTTGAAAGAGAAAGTAGGAGAGAGAAAGAGAGTGTGAATGAGGGGGGATAGAGGTCATACCGTTATTATAAGAGGTCTTGGGTCATTAGCACTCAGTGGGGAAGCTAGCAGAAGAGAATCACCATTTCTACACAGGACCAGGTGCAGAGAACCGACCCATGCTACCACATACCTGGGGGTGGGTGAAGATGATAGTTTCAGATATTTAATATATAATAACACTGTATGAATTGTTCTTAACGTCTCAAGTTCAACAGATAGTGGCTCTTGATCTGTAAGCACATGCCAGTGCAGACAGAGTAAGGGTGGTTTCACAACACTTTGGAATGTTTTTTTCTAGCTCTGGTCCATTTCACCACAAAAGTTTGGTTCATTTTTTACAGGTATCAAAGCGCCAATCAAACTGGGATCTGCAGCACACTGGATTTTCTCAAATTGATCTCAGAACATTTCCAGTCTGATTCAGTTCACTTTCAGAAGCCACATTTGTTAGGATAGCTAATGCTATCTTCCTGAAGAGCTCAGCATGCAGTGTGCTGGGAGCACACGTCAGATGATTTCATACTGAGGCTAGCTGCCTCTAAGATGGACATTACAAATGAAGCAAATGAACACATGGTTCAGCTACCAAATGGGCATGCTTGAGAAAATGACAAACTGAAAGCAAAGTTAACAGAAAAGAAGCAAATAATAAGAAGAACAAAACTGCATCATCATTATGGGGAAAGCAATCAAAATAAGTGTGGAAGCACTATACATCTCAGTGGGTTTTTTTATTAGATATAAATGGTTTACGGCTTTTCAAACAATTCTTTACAATGGCCTACAAAATTATTTTTTACAAAACAAATCTTATTCTAGGACTCGATATGCTCTAGTACTTAAAAACGTGAAACGGAGAATTCTTATATTTGTGTTCCATGTTTTAAATAAGTTCATTTTCCTAAGAGTTATTAATACATGGCAAATTGTATGTATGAGCATATTGTTCGCATGCACCTGGACTGCACGTTCAGTATGGACGCAGCTCAGTGAATCAGAGGAAAAGCAGCACAATAGCTCCGCCTGCCCCTGCTCTGCTGAACGCAGGAGAGTGATCGCTCTGTGTTCTGGTGACATTGACCATTCTCCTCATATCCTGTGCGTATATGTGTTTTCATCAGTTATCCACAGACTGCCACCAACATCTGCAGACCAGCGAAACCCACAAATACAACAAAAGGCTTTTTGGAACACCGGCCCTTGGGGAGTGGTTCCACCTTTGTGCGGTGCGGGGGGTTTCCTGAAGAGAGGGCATGAACACAGCCACTGAAACCTTATCGCAGGGAGGGCTGATGAAGTCCAGAGAAGCCCCTTCCCCACGGGGCTCTCAAGTTTTACACGGCAGGGCTTTCCACCGCCACACGACAGCATTAAAAACTACTCGGCACCTCCAGGGGACAAGAGAGGAAACACTAAGGGCGTCGGCAAAAACAAGCAAGGACGTTACTGCAGTGCTGTAATGATTTATTTAGATATATGTGGAACCATGTATCAAATGACACATGCATAATTAGAAGGAATGAAACAATAGTAAATGTCTAGGTTGCTTTTTGCCCATTGTAGTTGCTGTTTAACAACAAAGACTATTATTCTACATCATTATCTGATCAAGTACAAACTAAACTGGTTAGAAAATGAACCACTACCCACATGCCACCTTGCCCCTAGGCTTTCAGAGTTCATTAAAAATGATCACAGTGAAAACAGTTAGAGATGACAACGATCCGATATCACATATCTGGCCATTATCAGCAAAAATGCTGGATCAGATATCATTGAAGAATTTTTTAAGGAAACTGATCCACATATATCAAACCTGAAAATAGCACAGCAGCGTGTTATAACAGCCAGGTTAGTCTAGCAGGTCAAATGATAACAGTTTGGCTACTCTGAGTGCTTGTTATACACCACTGTAGTTCAACTGTAGCCTTTTCTTTCCAATAACGATGAAAAACTACTATGTTCAAAAATAAAATATCCATGCGCTCACACACGTGTGGTTTCCATTTCTATCATTTTGATAACTCAGTGTGGGGAACAGGCTACCTGCCTTCTAATGAGAGTATTTTAATGAGGCAAAATAGCGTTTAGCGCTTTTCACTAATTGGTTTAAGCAGAGGTCGAGTGAAGAGAGACTCGTAGTACTGGTATTATGTCTCTGTCTCTCTTATTGCCTGGTATGCGTTTGGTGTCTAGCGGGTAGTACAACGATTTACCACTGATTCACAAGAAGTTATAAGCTTATAATTATGTTGATGTGGAATATAGTTGCATTCAGTAATAAGAAAAAATGCAGACTAACTATATTATAAATTTCAGAAGTGATTGAGTGAGCCGTACTGAGCAGAGACTGCCAGACAGACAGAGAGAGAGAGGGATAGAGAGAGAGAGAGAGAGAGAGAGAGAGAGAGAGAGAGAGAGAGTGTGTGTGTGTGTGTGTGTGTGTGTGTTTGAGAGAGTGTGTGTGCCAAAGGACTACAGTAAAGATGAGAACCATTGCTTTAAAGTTTTTAAATAGAATTTTACTTATTTTTATGTCATTTCTATGCATGAAATCTGTAAATTGGCACATATAATACATCTCACACAAAAAAAACAATTGCACCAAACATCTAAACTATGGCTCCATGATAGTTTTTAATGAAAATGAAAATAATAATAATAATAATAATTAGATCGGTATTATTGCAGAAACAAGCTGCTTATTGAATCTTAAAAAAAAACACTTCAGTATAGTATAGATATTGTGCTTTTCAATTCAATATCTGCTATTTTGGGTTCATTTTCATTACAGGTAAAAACATCTATATTAAAGAGAGCTCAGTGACGACTGTAATGGAAACAGCCTTCTATGCAGAGAATCCCTTAGTGCAATTCATCACAACATAAACACACAGTGGCAACTGCTGCCAGCATATTGGAAAGCTCAACACCGCTACAATGAGCAGCTGGTGGTGTTTTCACCAGTCATGGCACACTATAATAAAGGTCATAACACTCCCGAGGTGCAATATGCTTTCATATGTAGGCTCGTTTCACTTAAACAACTGAACAACAACTAGGCTTACAAATCAACTGCAATCTGCAACACTGAGAGGTCACAAATATGTTTATGTAAATTATGTGTTAGATCAGACAGCTCATATTTACACACAGTCAGCATGGCCACAGAAACTGTATGATGGGAATAACCCTGTCAGACTACTGAAAATATACAGCCTGGGTACAGTTACCTGCACCGAGAGCAAGTCACATAGTATTAACACTACCCCATGGCTGAGGACAAATTGCATAAACACCATTATAATGTCCTACATCATTACTGTGGCTGTTTCAGTCCTGTAGCATATATAGTCCATACTGCTTATGCAATTTTCATTAGCAATTCAAACATTTCTTTGAGTATCCCATAGAACAAGAAATGCCGTGGTCTCACATGCTACTTTTTATGCTGGTGCAACTTTCAGTTGTGTTTCAGATGAACTATGGAACCCTATCTGTGATCACTATGAGCAAATAAAGTGGGAGGGGTGGTTTTGATACTTATACTCAGCATAACCTAACTACCAGTGGTAAGAGGTGCTGCCCATGTGATATCTGGGGCTCAGTCTGGCAGGCGTGTTGCAAAGATGGAAAATGAACTCGAGCTCTCCAGCTCTTAATTTATTTGCCGACTGCATTGTGGCCGTTTCTGTAAAGCCTTGACACTGAACGTGTTAAGAGCAGAGCTGCTTAAGAGACATTTTAGCTCCTAACTGAGGTTTCCAACATAGTTTTGGTTTGTAATGGTGGACTCTAAGCACAGTTCTTTGATTTGTTTAACAAATGATTCATTCTTCAGCTTTTGTCTTCTTGCTTTGTCATAGCCCCAAGTTCTTATTTTACATCTTAGTCAAACTCCAAGGTAATAATGCCATGGCCTGCATATTTAAGCTGTCGTCATGGGGACATGCCCCTCTAAAGATTTCTTGGCAGGCTAATATACTTGATGTGTTGGCTTCAAAAACATATTCATTACAAGCTAGCAGCCAGACTCCTGGCCTGTTATTCTATACACCCATCTCTCATCACTAAATAGCCAGCATACACAAGCACACATGCACAACAGTGCTCATGGCATCCATAAGCAAAATTTTTCCATTACCAAGAGCACTTTCCTAAAATACTATTTTGCGATCCAGAGACTTTGTTAAACATGTCTCACCAAAATAGTTTTGGTTAATAGCTTTGCACCTTATCATCAACCCCATTAACCATTAGCTACCACAGACCTATCTGGAATTATCTATGAAGATGCAAGTGCTATGTAATGGAGAGTCTGAGTCCATTCAACACTTTGCCCACTTCACAATGTCAAATAAGGCTAAGATCACAGCAAGACTCAACTACCAGAGCACGACTCAGTGACGCAGGGGCCAGCAGCAAAAACAACTCTGTTTCCCAGGACAAACACTGGGCCTGGCTACAGCTTTATACTGGGACCAAAGATCTGTTATTACACAAGTCGGCCTTCCAAGAGAAATTACAACAAAGCACCAAGTTCATGTTTAAATGCATTGTGAGCTCCTGCCAGGGAGTGTCTTTAGTTCTGCCCTCTACAGAGGAAAAGAAAACAGTGCAGATCCACTAGGTGGAGGATGAGAGTAGAAAAAATAACAACCACTTTGCACGTGGAACAACATGGGTTATAGCAATATTACAATTACTTATTAGAGCTGCACCCCTCTGGGGGGCATGGTGCTGCACTGTGTCCAAGTGGGGAGGGGGTCATTCCCTCACAGGATGCTGCACTCTCAGCAACACCTCCTACATCAGGGCCACATGTCTGCACATGCAAGGCAACAATAAGATGGTAGAAAGAGGTGGGGCTGGCATGTTTGGATATGCCTGGAGGAAACAGGCCTCTTGCTGTGGATACAGGGCTGGGGAGATGTGTTTAAGTCTTCAGTGGTCTCTGATGAGAGGAGTGTGTCTCTGAGAGGATCAGATAACCCAGATGTATTTGGCCTACTCTGCTCACCACAAGAAGCATGGCAGACCCTGGGCGTTTACCTAAAGCAGGATGTGTTTGGCTTGGACTGATCTCCTTCCCCAGCAAGCTTTCAGACAACTGGAGTTCTTGCTCTCCTGCTCTCCTATCTGTGCTCAGAGAGATTTGCCACATTTTTTGCCTAAGCCTTATGAATATGTTTTTTGCTGTATATTCAAAGTTTCTTACTTTATCATGGTCAGCAAAATTTCATTTTAAATTTAAAAAACATGAGTAAATACAGAATATGCAATGCAGAATTCTGTCTTGAGCTTTCAATCACACTTCAGCTGTGCTTGAATACTAGGCAACAGAAAGTGCATATTGCATTGTTATTCTGATTCAGGTGCATGGCCACCTAGGCTTCAGGTTAGAGAACAAAAATATATAAAGTATGTCCCATCACAGAATGCTAGGGATGAAACAAGAAACTAGCAAATATGGTAAGAAAAGAGGTTCCAAAAAAAAAAAAAAAAAACAGTGACATATGTTGCTTGTGGACTTACAGTACATGCACAATCACCAAATTCATTAATCACCCTGACACAGTTAGTTAGACGGCCAGCAAAAAGTCCAATGAAAGTCACACACACACACAAACAAACACACACAAAACACACTCACACACACACACACACGAGTATCTCTTGCCCGTGGCCCAGTTTCGCAGAACGGGTGAGTATGTGAGACACACGCAGATTGCATTAGTGTGGTGCCCACTGTCCGTGTGGTCTGTAAGACTATACCCAACTCCAGCACATGTACATGCCTTTCTCCCCTTCACACCACTGTAGCTGAAACCCCAGACAACTTGAGCCACCATGAAGAGCTAACAAATCAGAATGCACTTTTTTAACTTTATGTTTAAAATGTTATCTAAGAGTTTGGTAACAAAACAGCAATTTGTCACATACAGCCTGGGGTATTGTCATGGCAGCTGGTAATTTCTAACTGAAATTCAGAGAAGAGGGTTTCTGTAATGTGGTACAGTGTGGCCAGTTTAAAGAATCCCATGTATTTACGATGCATGTTCTCTTCCTGTGCCCAACTGGATGAAATGAGGGACTGTTACTGTTACTACTATTAGTTTTGGTGCTTTCCTCACAACCACTTGCCTTTATGTCAGTATCATAAATGTTATAGGGCATTAAACGGTGAGACTGTTCACACAGACCAGCTGGAACCAAGCTGTCTCTTCTGTCAGTAACTACTGTAACAGAAATCTCACCACAAATGAAGCATTACATGGAAGTATTTGATGTCTGCAAATAGGTCACGCCAGCATTAATAAAGATCAAATTAAGATGTACCAGGAAGTGATGAATCCACTGAAATCCACCCTGTGGACATCCTGGTCAACCTCGTCGCATCTCCAGTTGTGTGGACAGCTTCAGCCCTCTTTCTCAGACACCTGGCTGGATGTCTTCACAACACGAAGCTGTCCTTGTCTGTCCCTTCTGTGAGGCATGTAGGAGGTCAGTTGATGGGTGCACTCTTATTTTTAGTGAGTAAACAGTGTGCCCTCTGGCCAGAGGCTAGGCATAGACAGGCTAATGAGGTTCAAGGCCTCTCAGCATCACTATTCCGCTGACATCCACACCACATAGGATGAAAGCTCCACTCAACTGAGACATCATAAGGTGTGCAACTGAACCTATCTGTAATCTGAATGTGTCCAATAGTGATGTTTACCCATTCAGTTAGTGTACTCTCACCGATATTTGCATTTAGTATGCGCAAGAGGAATTTCACTAAACTCTACAATACACAAATAAAGGTGCAAGAAAAGCTCTAACCTTAAAATATCATTAAAATTGCAATTTGAGCCATTAAACTTTTATGTTCAATAATAAATCGTTGGATATTTATACATATTTTACGTTACAAAATTAGAGAGCGAGAGAGAGAGAGAGAGAGAGAGAGAGAGAGAGAGAGAGAAGCATCTCTACACCTTCACACTCATTGAATGCGAAGATGTATAAAAATCAATATATGAATGAAACAAGCCCTCCAGCACTTCCTTGCTGATGACCTAGTTAGGTTAGGTTAGCTACCTTTGTCGTACTATAAAATTGTAATAGGCAAAGTTGGGCAAATAACACCTAGCTTTGAACTTCAAACCTATTTAGTTTTGTTAGCAAAAACTTAACGCTAGCTAAACTAACTGCAAATAATATAACGTCATTGGTAGGTTATACATGGATGGGATTTCAGTAATGTCGTCTACTATAGCATACTGTAGCCTGCCAGCCAAACGACAATTATTTAGCTAGCATGGTTAGCTAACCCTACCTAGCTAGGGAGGCGCTTTCGATCTGTTGTGATCCCCGTCTATATTGGAAGGCCTATATTTTCTGGCCTCAAAATAAATTTTGGCAAATCCTAATAAACTTCTGAATGACTATTTGTTTTAGATGGAGATCTTTCGGTACAAAGTGAAATTCCCTCCATCGATATCCCACTCCACAATATGCCACGTCTCACTGGTTCACTGTCCAAACATCACTACTACCTATCTTATCTTAGCTAACCTAGCAAACAGACTTTATTACGTATTTTTGCACGCCGGTAATATATAAGTAATATATAATTAATGCTAAATTTACACACTTAAAAACCATACCGGATATAAAGATTCTAAAACAGATTTGAATGTAGCATACAACGTACTATAAAGTTCCAATTACTTTAGTGTGGGAAGGGAAAAAGATTCGGTTGCCCATTGATCTGCATCAAAGGTTTCCTATTCACCGTGGCGGTGCAATTTGGATCAGTATATATTAAGTCTGTTTTGTGATAACTGAAGCTGAGCTTATCCTAAGCTCTCGTCAAAACTATTTTTATGGAAGTAAAAAAAAAGAGAGAGAAAGTCTCAGTTTCAGTGGAAATTATGAAATTTGCACTGGGGTAACACCTTCAAAATAAAAATCCAGTAATATGCTGTTAAAAGGGAGTTAAGTTTTTGTTTGCTCGTATGTTTGTTTTTGAAGGGACCTGGGTAAACTTAAATATTTCCACCCAAACAACCTTCTTTCTAGCTACTCTATGTTTTCACAGCGGATGGTGTTTTGGAAAATACTGTAAAGGCCCATTGGTGTCGTAAATGTAACGTAAATTTACGTAAATGTAAATTTGAGTGTTAAAGATGTAAATATTAGACAGGGTGGGAATTATGGGTAGGCTATTCAGGATTCAGTCCCACAAATGGGTTATCAACCTTTCGAAGCCCCTTAACCTATCAAGGAAAGTCACCCTTTTACAAATAAATCTATCCAAGCACATGGGTGCAAAAAGGTAGCTATACTACTGTTTGAATTATGACTAAAAAAGATGCATGCTATCTTTTTTGTTCTACTTTGTCCTAAACCTGATTGCACAATACATTAGGACGTGACTCAAGGTTATATTAAGCATTAAGGCTTATATGTTATTTGCTGGGCAAAATCTAGTTTTATATCTATTTGCCACTTGGCAAGCTGAACATTATTAGTGAAGTAAAAATGTATATTGAATCTAGATTTGTACAATTTAAATCTATATCTCTATGAACTCTAAATCGATATTTTAAGCATGGACAATGCAACTTTGCCAACGCAAGTAAAACAGAATGAATAATATCCCAGGGGGTTAAATAACCTATATCATCAAAGACACTATAATTCTTCTAAAAAAGACTAATCATTTGGTTTGATGGAATTTACAATGCATGAGACTCCATAGTGCCAAAATCCAGTGGTATTTTCCATGAATCCAGTGACATTTTCTATGCCTAACAGGAGCTATGATAGTATTTGTGACTCTTAACTGGAAAGGTTCCTGTGTAATATTCTCTATGAGGTATTATGAATCAGTGTTGTATCACATGTATCTGCAGAAATATTCTCTGTTCTTGGCCATCAAGTTGCACTGTAAGCATTTCTGCAAAGAATCTCAAAATCAGCGATACCAGAAGAGAGTGTGTGTGCATGCTACACAGACATCAAGAGCTCTGCAGTGAGTTCATTACTACCAGCCTTTAGGTGCTTGTCTGAAGTGGTGCTGAATTTGTCACTGACAAGAAGTAGACTAGCCATGTCTAAATCGGGAAATATTTCTTTGTTTGTTAAATGCTAATTGTCATGTCTGTTGTTCCTTTTACACTGTGACACATAATTGTGACACACTGTTAGCCTACTTGATATAACACAAAATGTTCGATTTTCTTAAAATTCACCATGTAATACTGGTGTTTCTGGAGTTTAATAGGGCAGTTTGATTGTCAGTTTGTTATTGAAGCAGATAATTGTTGTTATTACTAGTTGCTTTGTGAAACCCCAAACCCCCACCTAAATGTTAAGGGATAATTGTAACCCTAATAGCAGGATATATTAGAACAAAGTATACATAGGTGTTATGTGCTAGAGTGGATGATGTAATGACATACCTCTTCTACTAGAAGAGAAAATTACCTTGGTATTAGACTGTGTGCATGTGTCTGTGTATAAGTGCTTGCTATACACATTCAGTATGAAGTGGGTGATGGTGCGAGCAACCTGACATAGCATTCTGCAAAACACCACTATAATTTGTGTATCTCTGTGTATGTGAGTGAGAGAGAGAGAGAGAGAGAGAGAGAGAGAGAGAGAGAGAGAGAGAGAGAGAGAGAGAGAGAGAAGCACTTATCCTGTCCACTCTTTCAATATGAAGTGGGTGATGGTGATGCCAATGATTTAATGCATCATGCTGCAAGACACCACTGTGATTGTGTATGTGTGTGTGTGTGTGTGATTAATGGGCAAAGAGTAGCTTTGCTGTCACTCACAATGCAGGTGTGTGACTGATAAGATAAAAACATCCCCCATCAAACCCCCTCATTATTGCTTAAAAAAAAGCGAGCAGCAGTGGAAGTGCATTAAGGAAGTGCATCTGAAATTGAAGTGATACTTATGTATAACTCTGTCGTCCTGCTGACAAATTTCTGTATGCAGTGACTAATTTCTGTGCTAATCTAGATGTTTCCATTGGTGTAGTTGCTGTAGTTTGGCTCTGACTAGTCTGAGGCACACAAATGGTGCCTAAGTAAAGGTAATGCACATTTCATTGAAAACATATTGAGTCTTAGATCAGTTACAGTAAATGGCAAAAAGACAACAGATTTAGTATTGACCTGGTTAAATCATTTGGGGGAAAACACACACAAAAGAAAACTATAATATGTTTTTCTTTAGTACAGAAATAGTCTTTTCCCACAAAATGCACATAATGTTTTACAGGAACTTGGATTAGCTTTTACCTGTATAAACGCATTTTGGGTTGTTCTAAAATGGCAGGTATGTCATCCTATTCTACGAGCTATGAAACAGCTGTTTGCTATAAAACGTCTTTCTGTCAGCTCATTCAATGGAACGTAACTTTTATTCGCGATCTACACATACACAGCTATACAAATGATATGAGTAAATTTTCCACATAACATTCACAGTTCAGTCGGGTTATAAACCCTGGAAGAGTGATGGTGATTACGTCCGCTGATAATTCTCAGCGCCATTATCCTAGCAGGGCATATCAACTAATGTTTCATAACATCAGTGTTTATCGCTGATGTGTTTTAGCGAGAGCAGCGAGCAGAAAAAAAAAACTGCTAGAATGTCAGCAGCTGTCTCCTTCATGCTTTCTGAGGTATGAAATAACTTTTGTCCAGATCCATATCCAGCGACCTGATAGCGACCAGCCCCAGCCGTACCAATAACGCCTTTCTACTCGTTGCTGTCGTTGTGGTAGTTTAAGGGTGGAGCCGTTGGCTGCGCTCTGCTGAAGGATAATGTCTTTATTCTTCATTACTCTGCATCTGTTGCTTCGGTGGGATCCAAATCTCCTCTGTATGCTCTTCCTTATGGCGTCTGAGCCACGCCCAGCACTCTGCTGTTAGTGACCAGAGCTCTGCTCACAGCTGGGTAGGGATATGCTTAGCAGCACTTGTTCCTTATAGGTGTGGGTTTAATTAATATTTACACATTAATTATTAATTTAAACACGTTATTAACACCAGCAGAGATGGGGTTAACCTTTCTGAGTTTGAATTCCGGACCCAGATTGTTCTTCTGTGTTAACTTGGGGCTGATTTGGTCCCGTTTCCCCGTCTCTTTGTCATGTTGCACTGTTTTCCGTTTCCATAATTCCTGTTGCAGGTTCGGTCTCTGTGTGGTGTCTGGACGACGTGTGGTTCAGGTATTGAGGAGAAAAGGCACAGAGGGCAGACTAACGGCACTTCAAACGGGCCGCCATCTGCTTCATATTACCACGTCCAAAGCAACCAGCTCGAGTGAGCAGACACACGTACATACTATCATCAACCACTAACACCCCTTCACAGGTTTAAAAAGGTTTCATTGTAGATATTCATAAATTCTGTAACTATTACTGTCAAACGTCTGTCTTTAATGCGTCATTAAATTGACTGTTCATGTTCTACTTTGTTTTAATGTTGTATATTTGGTGCCAAACAGACCACGTTTTAGTGGTAGTGTAAAGTAATTTGTCTAATAGGTCTAAGAAGCTCAAGAACTGGAATGGAAAAAAACAATGCCTGTTTACATATACCATGGAAATTCAGGGAAATTCAAAAATAAAAAAATCAGCTTGCTTTCAGAGTTTCATTAGTGGGGATGACAGAACAAAGCCAACCCACTTTCCCACAGGAAATCTACTGACTATACTGGTAAAGGTATAGCAATTATAACCATAAAAGTCTCTTAGGCCATTGTGAGCCATGGATTGTGATTCTAAAGACATCTAATCGTCTCCCAACTTCAAATACAGACTATTCACCATGTAAAGACACCGAATTACAGTCAAAACTATATGATGTGGAAATGACTCAGCAGAGGATATGGGCTTGTGACTGTCGTGACACTAACAGGCAAGTCTGAAACTACTCCACTCACTCAGCTGAATACACATTCAAAGACTTCATTTGTCACAATGACACATGCATTTACATTACAAAAGAGACAAACAAAAACACTCCCTCACTGAGTGTCCTGAAATAGACCGGTAATGGCATGTGGTAAATACAACGACCAAAACAAAGTAATTTGTAAAAGAATAAAGCTTAGATTTGGACAGCACTCCAACAAACCTCAAGAGTGCCCAACATCTTGGAGTAAAAACCTAACCTTCAGTACAACTAGACTGCACACAGACCGTCTGCCCATAAAAACTAAATATCAAATTCTGTAACAATAGAAACACATTTCTTGTTTGAGGGTCAGCTGTTACACAACTTAGCAAGCTGCCTAAAGCAATACTGGAGTGTATCCTCTGTCTAACTAACATTTCACTTTTGCTAAATTTCCTAGACAAAAACGGATGAATAGATGGCTATAGAGTTAGTTCAGTCTAATTTCATCACGCACAGTGCCTTGCAAGCCATGGTAGCCAAACGTCTGCACGTTTACGTTCAGCTTCATAGATGGTGCTTCAAATCTGCTATTCATTTATACAAAAGTGGTGCAGAAGGCACAACGGAGGTCAGTAAAATGGCCAAACGGGGACACACTAGGAAATCTGATATGCTGAAATGGCGGAATTATTTAAAACTGGATGCCAATAATCTTAAAGTGCATGCTGAAGCATATTAACGCTGATGTGTGCGCCTGGTGTTCAATAAAGGTTGTTTGTGTGTCCACAGCAGGTAACATTTACCTGGGTAAACACAGCATGCTGTGACTCTTGTTTGGCATGGTGTGCACTCATTGCAGTTTATACAGATGGGATTAATCTCTTATGTAACAATAACATCTTCCAAAATGTACTGAGACAAAATGTACTGAGACAAATTAACATCTCACTTAGACATTTGTCCTGAAGTCATCACAACAGATGCTGCTTTGTGTGACAGAAGCATGAAGAGAGGAGATTTAATTGTTTCTGTTATTATATGTTCAGAACATGTTTACATGCAACGACTCTGTCATTAAACATAAAAGGCTATAGAGACTGAGGTAAATTCACAGTGGTTTAAAAAAGTGGTTTTCTCAAAATGTGTCCATGGTAACAGAGCAGTGTCTGAGCAGGGCTGCGGGGCAGCTCAGTTAAACAAAACACAAATGTTAAGTGGGGCACCATCCAAAGCACTTCACAGGTGTAGTGTAGCCCTCCATTTGCAACGTATTTGTGAAAGCTGAACATGAGACTGCAGTGCCGTTGTAAATCTAATCAAAGAAAGGGCTCCAACATGAATTTAGGGGCACTTTAGATAGAAATCCTTAGACAACACATTGTGAAAGCCCTTATCCCTGTCAACTGACTCAAATTACAGATTTTTATCTAAGACACAAATTTGCTCAGTGTTCTCTAATTATATTGCAAAATTGTATGAAATGCTACTATTGGGACCAACTGCAGTGATGTTCATCACAAGACAAGTGTTTTTGATTAGGAGAATGAGAATAGGTCATGGGTTACATGATGTAACATATAAAAGTAGATGCATTTCGAAATAAAAAAGGTTTTATCTTTACCTCATTAGGGTTGCTCACTAGAGATATTCTGCTAGTGACATTTATTTCCATTGTCTCCAGACACCTTTTTGTCAAAAGCAAATCTAAACCATTTTGCAGTGACACATGGTGTTTGGCAGGTGAGGCCCCCAAATTGTGAACAACAAGTAATGCTGACTCATACAAGAAATGAATTTCACCATTCTTGCAATGATATGATGCAACTTGCCAAGTGAGCCCAAGACACAGGAGGTGATGCGTCTGCACACAGCCAAGGAGCACAGCTCTAGCAGGTGTGTCCTGATGGGAGTGCCAGCCCCGCTTCATTCAGGCCCAGTCCCCTTCGGTGTTAGTGTTGAGAACTCCTGTCCACTTCAGCTCCAGCACTTTCCCTGACTGTAAAATGAGAACAGAATGGGATTAGAGGGGAGAAAGGCCAGAGATTAGTGGAAGTGGGTGACCCTTCATGGCATTTTCAGAGTCATGCTACCAGCTTTGTGGTGAACTCCTAATGTCTGTGCAGGGAAAACCTGCTCCTCCTCAGCACTGATACCTACAGCACATCAAACATTGTGGGAATATTTCTGTGACCAGCAGGACACCAGAACCCTTATTCTCCCAGACTATCTCAGACAAGCAGACATATTTTCCAAGGCAGAGGGTTTGTACAGCACAATTTATAGCACAATGCAAAGTCTTCTTCAGGAAGATGGGATGTACTTCCAAAAAATAAGAAGCAGATGGGCCAATTCTACTTGCGACCTCCACTGTCTATTGAGAGAGAGTGTGTGTGTGTGTGTGAGTGTGTATGTGTGTGTGTGCATGTGTGAAAGATAAAGGGACAGCTCTGCCAGTACACCAATAATCAGTTTGGATGGGTATAACAGTGGGGATATTAATGAAGGAGATGTAAGGGACATCTAGAACACACACAGTTTTTAGCACACGTTTAAGGATGAAATCTGTATGGCCCCAATAAAATGTATAACTTATGGATATCTGGAGGTCACCAATATTTACTGCAGAAAGATTTTTTTTTATTGAAAGGTCCTGTTTTATTATTAATTATAATCCTGTTTAATTATTTTTATTAGTCATCATTCTGAATTGTGTATATTATATTTGAACACATTCAAGCATGTATACATACACCGAATAATCCAACGAGAACTACGTTTCAATATGTGTGTAATATTGTGTGTATGGTTAAATGTACATTTATGGACAGCATAACCGCATACATACAGCATACAGTGTGTGTGTGTGTGTGTGTAGGTGTATGTGTGTGTAGGTGTGTAGGTCTCATGAACGACAAGCATCAAGACTATTTTCTGTCCTACTCCAAGATGGTGGAATGAACTCCCACTTGCTGTCCGGAAAGCAGAGTCCCTTGCAGTCTTCAAACGCAGACTGAAGACCCATCTATTTGCAGAATATTTAAAGGACAACTGACACTGCTCCCATATTGACTGACTAATTTAGTACTTATTGTAGGGTATTGTTTATGTTCTTCAACAAACACTAGCACTTATTGTTTCTAGCACTTATCATTGTTTAAGATAGACCTTATGTATTTTGCACTTCTAGGTATCAGCATTCATCCCTGTTTTCTACAGTATTCTAGTTCATTGGTATGTTTGATTCTAACCTACTGTACTGTACTAGGATATATTCTATGTAAATGACAGCACTTTTGTAAGTTGCTTTGGATAAGAGTGTCTGCTAATTGTTGTAAATGTAAATGTCAAATGTAAATATTTGTGTGTGTGCATTTGCATGTGCAGATGCATGTATAAAGGGTAAGAGGACAGAGATAGCATATCTGTAGGTATGAGAAGGCAGTGTGAGGGCATGTGTAGCAGTCCTTCTGAAGCCCACTGGTGAACTCTACTGAGGCTCATCTCAACAGAGCCTTAATCCATTACATCTCGGGTATTATCTATCATTTTTTTGTATTAAATAAATAATGTACCTAGAAAATAAGTCAAATGAAAAGATAAATTAACTAATTTGAAGTTAGGGGCACAGAAGTACTTATTTAAAATAGCCAGTTTAATTATATTATTAGCCAGATGTACAGTATTTATAACTAGCAATTGCTGGTAGCATATCATTTACGTATCTGTTAATATGAAAACTGTGTGTTGTGAAAAACTTCTGCTTTAGATACTGAATGATATTTACTGGAATATAATGTGTAATCCTTACACTATGCACAGTTACACAGAATCGTTTATAAAGAGCTGATATTCAAGTCTTATTGTCACCCACTACCCTTTCCACTTCGAAGACTAGTTACATACTAATTTCTTCTTGATTACTGTATATTTACATTTGCAACAATATTATTTAGTACTGTTATAATATGTCTTATTGTGCTACATTTTGACAGTGTAAAATTGAGAATCTGGAATATGTACTTCAATCTACACATATACACACACAAATGTATCTTCATGGGTTAATTACTGTGCCCCCTACCTCAGCATCACCTAATGCCTGCTCAGCAAATCTCCTCCACCTCTGTGAGCTGGTTTGAAGGCTCCCACAGAGGACAGTTCTGTCTAGCCTTTCCTCCACCTCTGTCCTGCATAAAGGTCATCAGCACACACTGACATCCTGTGTCTTTCACTGTCTCTATTCACTCCTCTTCCAGTTCTTACATGAGACTCTGGAAGGAGAGTCAGTGGGCTGAGACTAATCTCATGATAATCCCACATAGAGATTACAGCTCTACATGCAGGAAAGGTGGTCTACACCAACAAAATGGGTTTGTTGGCCATCTGAAGTCATATTTAAATGACATGTCTTTTTTCCTGATATTTGTTTGTAAGGTCAGTTTCATGTTGTATGTTGCATGCAGACCCAGTGAAGTAAGGGAATGAACTGAAAATCTGGAGAAGGCCAAATATGAATGCTGTGTTTGTGGAGCTTCAGATGTGCAGAACCTTGGGAGCATCGCCACTCTGGTATGGAGAACCTTCAGAGCAGCTCTACTCTGATGTGGAGAACCTTCAGAGCAGCTCTACTCTGTTCTCATAACTAAACAGTTCCTGAGCCATGCTGCTGGACCACAGGCAGGAAGAAAGGCGTGTTAAACTGCCCAATATTTACAACCTGACAAACCTCTCTAACCCCATGAGAATATTTTCTGCCAAAAGAAACCTATTTAAAACGATGTGTTAGTTTGGCAGTTTAATACCGGTGCTCCCCTCCAACTAATGGCTGAGGTGTGAGCTTCCAGTAGGTGTCCGTATGTATTCAGAGTGATAAATGGCATTGCCTCAGGTGTGGTTACTACACGGTCAGATGGAGCAGTGCATGTCTGCCTTAGCCATGCCTGCATGCAATCACAATAACCCCACAACGGCAAGATCACTGCACAGTGTTAATCCTAAACCCACAAAAGCAAGATCACTGCATTATGTTAATCCTAAACCCACAACAGCAAGATCACTACACTATTTTAATCCCAAAACCATAAGAGTAAATTCACTAAGAGTAAATTCACTACCCTTTGTTCAACTTTTGAACAACCACGTATTGAAAGTTACCGTGAGATCAAGCACTTTCTTTTGGAAGAGACTTGTCTAATTAATTTACAGTGTAATTCAGTGATGCTTTCCTAGATTACAGTATCCTGATGGCAGAGGGCATAATCTGTATCTGAAGTATCTATGTAATGTTCAGCAGGGGACCTACCTCTCTCTCTCACACACACACACAAATGAAGAGTATCTTAAGTGTACACTGAAGCTGTGCAGTGTTTACTTTAGAGTTGGTTGGACATGTTTCTCCCTGATGGTTATGAGGTCTGATTAGGGTGAGGGATAGACAGGTTCAGGCTGGTTGACCCCTGTGACCTGTGTGGAGTGAGCCATAGCCAGATTGAGCTGATGAGGCTGTAACATCCACACAAACCCACTTACCCTCAAATCCAAAGAGCCAGGGTCAGAGGTCAAACAGACTGTTCAAGATTGCAAGTCATTCAAATGTCCCAAAGAGACAAACTTTCAAAAGTAATCACCACAGTGATTAAGTCTACTGTACACACAAGAGAGGTCTACTCACTCATTATCTCTACCCTTTTAACCCACCATTTGTCTCAAGTACTTACTGTACTTAGTAATAGTAATCAGTAAAGTAATGGTAATTGCGTGAGTAGATAAGAGTGTTATTCTCATTAGCAGGCATCTGTTCAGAGGAGATCAGGAATGGCAGACTGAACCAAAAAGGCGTTCGGATGAGGCTTTGATGTGTATGGAACGTGTGCCCTTCCCCACGGTCCCTACGACGCCCGATCAGCAGACGTTTACTCTTCATACATGATCAAGACCTCGGTAGAACTCGACACAGATGAGCCAGGCAAAGTGGTGTAACCCTATACCCAACCGCATGACCCTGGGAGACTGCAGACTTCAGTTCTGAACAATCACGATCCTAACCACGATCTTACCATGCTGTTTATTCTTAATCAGTAAAATTAGCAGTCTGTTCAGTCCAACATGCTGAGATATTTATGCTTTGATATGCATGTATTTGTTGCTCTTTGGGCAAAATCCTGACTTCTCAGTCTGGCTTTGGAAGACAAAACCGACAGGCTTGGAAGAAGCAGGGCTTTTCCAGCCTGCACTAGACTATGAACTCAGAACATTTCATTTAACAAACTGGAGCTTGTAATGACAGTGACTAAGAAAATTAGAACATATGCTCCTGTGTTTCCTGCGAAAGAAGACATCACTCAACACACATGTGTATTTGTGACGTGTGTGTGTGGGGGGGGGGGGGGGGGGGGGAGTAGCATGCTGTAGAAGCAGAGAGGCAGAGGACATAAATCAGATGTGAGCTGCACAGGTAGTCATTACTCTCTTTCAGTGAACAACTGTTTCTTTCTCTCACACATTCTTTCAGTTCACTGCCCTAGGACACTATCAATATCCCCCTCTTTGACTGCCTCAGTGTAAGGGCTCTCCCTCTCTCTCATTCTCTCTCTCTTTCGTTCTTCTCTCTCTCTCATTCTTTTCTTTCTCATAATCTTGCTCACATCAGGAGAAGTGTAATTGTCATAATATTGTGCCAAACAAAGTTGCTTCCTTGATATTTTAATCACGTCCCTTTCCCACTTAGTTTGCTAACCTAATTCTTATTCTCCTTCTACCCTCCATGTACTGCTTGTACCCTACAAACCCTTTGGTACAAAGGTCTGACCACAGGTATTAGAGGACCCAGGGTATGCCAAGAAAACTCTCCCCACATAATTACTCCACCTCCACCAGCCTGAACTGTTGACACCTCACAGGAAGGGCTCATCAATTCATGCTGCTTGTGCCAAATTCTGACCCTCCCATCAGCATGGTGCATCAGAAATCTGGATTCATTTGACCAGGTGATGATTTTCCACTGCTCACTGATCCAATTTTTGAGTTCTTTTATCCACCGGTATCTTGCCTTTCTGTTTCCATCAGACTTGACCGTAATGGCACTCGAACTATTTGTCTGCTGTTATAGCCCCCATGCTAAGGAACGACATGTTGTATGTTCAGGCACGTTAGTTGGAGCACCTGCATTGTATTCAGCTGCAGTTTGCTTGACACTGCATTGCCAGTTCATCAGAAAGATTGTTCACATCATCCTCTGATCCCTTTCGTTGACGGGTTGTTTATATCTACAGTTTCCCCTTTCGCTGGATGTTTATTCTCGATCACACCATTCTCAGTATACTCTCAACACCATTGCACAAGAAAATGCCACAACCCCACAAACTCCACAGTTTTTGAAGTACTGGCCCAGGCTTGCCCAATGACCATGACATGTTCAAAGTCGCTCAGATTTCTCAATTTTCCCATTCTAATGTGAATTCACTGATCCACGAAAAAGTTGCTCAGCTGAGTTTATGCTTCACTCAGGGGTCTCATTTTCATACAGGGATGCTCCAACTATGAAAAGGCAGGTGTCTCTAATAAAGTGGTCATTCAGTGTATTTTGGTGTTGTAATGACCTTACAATTTATTTATAGCTGAATAGCAAGCTACATAATTATTAATAAGTCTTTACAACTTAACAAATTGATTATGCTGAGGATCTATATGGGGTTTTTGTTTCTCATATATAAATTCTCTGCATGGGGGTATGTTTCATTGACTTACAGCGCGCGTCTGAGTATGCTGACAGCTATGTCCCCATCTGCTCATATAATATATGATAAATACGTTTGTCTGACCTTTAAGTGCTTTAATGCCTGCTTACACAAAAATGTTTGTACCTCTGATCTGGACCAGAGCTTCAGTCTCCTTGGCCTACCT
This sequence comes from Electrophorus electricus, assembly GCF_041902795.1. NCBI lineage: Eukaryota > Metazoa > Chordata > Actinopteri > Gymnotiformes > Gymnotidae > Electrophorus > Electrophorus electricus. Next base: position 11,986,200 of record NC_137502.1, read on the forward strand.
CTAAAGAAGAGCTTGAACTGAATGAGAATGTAAGAGCAAGTGATGTATGCTTGGCTTGGCTGTTACAATACTAAAGCTATAATCTGCTATATTCATAGCTACAAGTTCCTATCCTCTTTATATTACTATTGTCACGGAAAGCTCCCCATGCCACTGGTCATGTGGTCACATTGTCTTGTTTGTAATCACGCCCTCCTTGATAGCACAGACCTGCTCCTGGTTTAATGGTGTGTCTGTATGTATTTAAACCCCTGTTGGTGTGTGTGTGTCATGGTTTATGTTGCCATTGTTAACGTTCACGTTGTTTGCGCTAGTTATATGTGTATTAATATTCATCGTTCATGTTAAGTGGGAGTGCCATCGTTGTAAGTCAATAAACGTCTGTCTCTGTCAAGGGAGTTTGTGCATCCTACTCCGTGCGCTGCGGCACTCAGGCTTTTACAACCATGATAGAAATATATTTCTAAATGTTGTATAATCTTCTAAATTATCATTGTGGAGAAAAATATTTAATTGTCGTCATCTCTATCCAAATATGTGCTACACTGTGACATTCAGCTCTATAACAAGGCATTAAGAATCCATACAAAATAGAGGTTTCACCTATTCACCTTTAGTATTGAATACCGTAACGCAGGGGAGGGGGAGCACGAACACACTTGCGAAGTGCCACTTGCGGAACTAACTAAGGATGCCATAATATGAACAGACAAACTGGATAGAAGAAATGAATAATAACTTTAGTAACAGACAGACTAACCAGGGAAACAATACGGAATAGAACAGGCCAACGGGGTTAGGGCGAGACTAAGTTTGACAAATACTCACAGAAAACACAATGCAGACTCAAACACACAGAGAAAGTATTACAGACGAGGGAACAGCAGAGAACTAAACCAGGAAAGCAACATGGACAGCAAGGCAAACGAGAGAGATCAGCGAGAGAGGTAGACTGAAGCAGAGTAAAACAGAGAAGACGATTAAAGTTTAGAAATATTTCACGGCTCACTTCTAACCTAAAAATATCATTTGCACTGAGAAAAATGGTCTGCTCTGCAATTCACAGACTTGTGTTCCAGGAGGTGGATGGGTGAATAATGATGATAGTAAGATGGCCCAGCCTTCCACAGAGCTTGGGATGCACCACAGAAACATGGTGAAGCAGGGAAGCAGGTGTACTGCAACAGGGCTCCAGGCGCCACACCACACCCTCATCACCGACCACTCACCCAGAGACATCTTCACACAACCACACTCTCACCCCAGCCAGGCCTGCTGATGCGCTAGCAAGCATGTGTTTCCCTGGCCACAAAAGTGACTGGCACGCTTTACTGGAATGAGCCAATTTACCTTTTTTTTGGGGCGGGGGGGGGGGGGGGGGTCATTAAGACTGCATTAGCAGACTCATTAAGACACTGCTAAACATAATGCAATGAGAAATAATCAAGAACAGAACTCTATAGCTACATCAAATTCCACACCAGCTGATTACACAGGTCTTATGAAGCAGGACAGAGTCAACAACAGCATAGTACCAAACCTGAGCAGTTGGGCAGTCTGCTAAAGACCCTCCTGGTCCATTGACTCACAGCCTAATCAGGCCACATTAGCAGACTCATTTCTACAGATTGCACCCAACTGGCATTAACCAGTCCTGATATAATCTCCTGCCACCTAAGGTCAGAGCACTCTAGTTCACCCGTCATTCAGAATCGAGTGTTTTAGAGGCTAAAGAAGATTAAGATCTTTGACTTATGCACTGGGGAGTGTGGCATGATGGAAATAATGTGAAAGACTCATGCTCTGCTTGCTTGGCCCGTTGTGGGTGGTACAGGAAGAGGAAGCTGTTCCACAGGACACGCACAGCTTTGATAGATGAGATTTCCCATAAGCCCCAAACCAGGGATTTCCTCTAGCTTCACTCACATGGTTGTCACATCAAGTCTCTCCAACCGCCTGACCCAGAGAAGACCCGCTGTCATGACTAGACATGGAGATTCTAACTTCAGATTTGTGTTTTAGCATATTTTCTCTAGCTGTGTCTGCCTTTTCACCTTGTGACAAATCATTAACAAAATTATTTTACTGCATTTTACTATGCTTTTACTATGCTAGGCTAAAAAAAAAAGTGATACAGGACATGTAGACATATGCATGACTTGTTAAACTTGACCCCTTCAGTAGGTCACCACAAACACCACTAACAGTTGAGATGAGTTGGAAGTCCCGGCAGGGTGGACAGGGTGCTGACCTTGAACACAAACCCACAACCACACACCCACTTTCATGCTGAGGCACACACTCACTAGACTCTGAGCTCCAGGCTTTAAAGTGATCTGAGATCAGTCTCTGTGGCACAGAAGGTCATGGAGTTCACCCTCTTTCTAATCTTATCTCAGGCTGATTGACCTCTCTTCCAGCTGCCAAGACCGACTACCAGTGAGGCCATTTTTCAAACTATTCAAAACCATAGAGCATGACTTTAAATTAACAGTCATAGGATGACAGATGAGACTCTGTGTTTCTATATATATATATACATATATGTATGCCCAGTAAAGGGAGATTTGAATGCTCTGAGTCTGAATGTGGTAAACTGCATATTTTGTTAATCTGCATAATTATCCAAATCATGATGTGAATCATATTGAGTGCAATACACTTTCAGTGATATTTCAATTGCAAAGTTTATTAAACTTCTATTTCACTTGATAAAAAAGGGCTTGTTTTCTTTTTTTTCCTGAGAGGCTTTTTGGTCTGGTCTGTAAGCAATATCTTAAAGACTTCTGCACTCTGATCTTTAAAGGAAAATGTTTATTTCAAGTTTGTTGTTATTTTAAATAACTTTATATACCATAAACAAACTAGCTACAAAAGACACAATATCAATATACAAAAATCTTATACTTTTCATATCTTAAATGCCTGGTAATCATCATTTTCCCCAAATGATCCATATGTCAACAGCACTACAGCATGCATCTCCTGTACAATAGGGATATTTACAGTCATTCAACATGAATGCATTTTCATTATTGCTTAGAAAATGGGTAACCTCTCATTTGGAGTGTTTCAGAAGTGAAAATTCAAGTCCACTGAATAAGTACATGAACAATTTGCTTCTGCTGCAGTGTTAGAGCCAAGATTTTTAGGTCTACAGAGGGAAACTGCTCAACATGGCCAGTGCTTTTACAGGTGGTGTAGAATTTGGATGTTTGTTACTTGAGTGTGGTCCTATGTGTCTTGATGAAAAATACCTACAGTATAGAGGTGCTGGTCAACTATTCTACATTCTGTAGTCTGTTAGCCAGAACAGTGGTCCTAGGGGAATCTATTTTTCGTCTTTACATACTGGAAAAGTTTAGATTTGGGACATGAGCAATCGGTCCCAGCCCTTTACATTAACCCCCCGCTAATCACCACCCACCCCACTCCCCACTACCAACTGGGCTCCTCAGTGCCCTCCCATCAAACAGGTGCTCCCTGGTGGTGTCTGCGGTTCCTGTTTTTGCGAACCTCCTGGATGTGCTTCCATTTGCCCCTCTGCCTCTGTTTCTTCTCTCGGTGCCAGATTGTGTCGCAGTACTCATCCAAAGAGGGGGCGCTCAGCATGCGCACATAGTCCTTATACCGTTGCCGAGCCTCCCCCGCCAGGGCCGTGCCCAACACACCCTCGTCCTGGGGCCCCCGCGGGCCCGCATGGTGCCCATGGAGCTGCCCGCGTTCCAGAACTTGCAGGGAGAGGTGGAGGAGCGTGCGGGTGAAGCTCTGCTCCTGGGCAGTGCACACGTAAGAGCCAGCGTCACTGCGCTGCAACCATCGAATCAGCAAGCCCCTCTCTGTCACCAACATCCGCTCGTCCGGCCTGATCTGGAACGCACATATATTAAAACATTCAACATGATAAATAACTGACATTCCTCACACAGACTTTACTACATTCAACATTGTCAAGATGTCCTCTTAGACAGACATTTAAAAACCTTAGACAAATGCTTATATATTACTTTCTAACACACTTTCAATTTTGCATTATTCAGACTAAAGCTTGGAGGAAAATGCACTCTCTCATTTAATGCAATCCACAGTAATTAGGTGACACCTCTACCCCCAAATGGAGAATTCACATGTCACATGTGGATCTCCTGCCCGTAAATCATCCTGACAGTTCTGAGTGCAGCCACACCAAGGAGAGAGGCACACAGCAGGGCTCTCTCCCTCCTCCACACATATGCCAAAGGTCACTCCTTCACCTCTAGGCTCAGCTTCCTGCTGACCTTTCATTACTGCTTTTGATTGGTCATTAGAGTCCTATTAGACAGATCATAGAAACTGACCCTATATTAAGGATGTTGAAGCATGGGAAGGACAAAGGGTGTGACCTGCCCTTGATCTTAAACTCAGTAGCATGCTTGTCACAAGCAATTACTTGGCCTGATCTACATTCATAGGCTGTCCAAATGTTTGTGTGTGTGTGGGGGGGGGGGGTGTATGGGTGTGTGTGTGTGTGATGTGCAGCGCTGATCTATATTCAAGGTGCACATCTACTTAGGTGGCCAATGATAAAGGAGGCTCGCCCTATGTGCAGTTAGGGGTCAGGACTGAGAAGGTTGGCTGATAAACAGGTGATGACACGCTGAGAGAGAAGGGTTAGTTTAAAGGGTTAAGGTTAGGGTTAGTGAGAAGGCTGTCTAAAGGATGCTAATGGCCTCCCTCATTCCTGCTGCTTTGCCTATTACACATTATCTCATTCTCAGTTGTTTTTGTCTCTCACACCTGGATTCTTTTATCTGCATACAACTTCTCTCTCATCATAATCTCTCTCTCTCTCTCTCTCACACACACACACACACACAAATACACACACATACACAGACACATAAACACACACACACACACACACACACACACACACACACACACACACACATACACACATAGTCTCTCTCCTATATTTCCAAGCCTGGCAACTCTTCTTTCACACCATGCTGTTTTCAACAGCTAAAACAATACAGCTGTGCTGTAAAGTAATGAGGGGGCTTCAAAGCATACCTAACCCCTTTCAGGCAAGCACATACACAGACCCCTCCACTCCCCACACACACCCACACACAACCTCTCTATTTATTAGATTTTGTAATGATATCTGAATTATGCATTACTTACAGGGGACATATTAATATTGAAAAGGGTTTGGTTAGAAATTGTTAGAAAGAGAAACTCTGGAATGTGGACCATAGTGAAGCACTAGTTTTAGCAGTATAAGAGTGCTACGATCTGAATCTTGCCCATTGAACCTAGGGTTAGTGTTGGGATTAACCCTAGTGTTAACCCTAACCTTAGTGATGCCTGTGACTAAAACACAAAGGACAAGGGCTAACACATGTCAAGATTAAATAGGACTGTATGTCAAAGTGATGTCATGCTCTGTGTGTGTTTTTGTTTGTGTGTGTGTGTGTGTGTGTGTGTGTGTGTGTGTGTGTGTGTGTGTGTGTGTGTGTGTGTGTGTGCACCCACTTGTGTGTCTGTGCATGTGTTTGCATGTGCATGAATATAGCTCAGGGGAAATCTGCATGTTGCTTGTATGTAACGTTCTACATATATGCTGTTGAGCAGATATCAACTCTGATCATGGATTAAGGCTTCAGTTTCTCTCTGTAAAAATACAACCAGGTCAGGGTACTCTCTCCCATGTAAGAGAACTCTGACTCGGAGATGCTGAGTGAGACAGCAAGCCCTTGTTGGCAGGATGAGTCGCACTAGCTCAAATGCAGTCACTAAGCTTTGTGGCAAATCGGTTAGGGTGGTAAAGTGTGGGAAAAGATGGCAGTGAGAATATAACATACAACACACAGGGAAAAACATCTCTCTCTCCTTTGGTTATTCTCCCTCTTTCTTTCTCTCTTTTGTGCGAGGATAGCCTGTTCGTCTATGAAGAAGGAAATGGTTGCAATGAATGAAGAATTCAAGAATTCAAACAAAGCTTCAAATCATAAAACACACACTCTGGAGGGACACTGTTTTAATCCCATGTGATAGTCCACTCCTGTCTCTCATAACAGTGCACTATCTCTGGATCCTGAGGGCCAGTGAGGTTCTGCTGTGGGAGGGACACATGTTGGTTTTGGGATGGCTCGCAGAAATCTGTATTGGTTTAGTTTGGATAAACATTCACACCATCTCACACACACGCAAACACCCACAAATCCTTCATTTTTCCAGTGACTCAGCATTATTCTTTATGAGGTGAAGTGTTGGGTCATATTTTAAGATTGAACTGCAGGTGTAAAGTATGTGAATTGTTTTGTGCGTGTGTGTGTGTGTGTGTGGTTTGCAGGTGCTATGAGCAGCTGTGTCATGCAGCATCTGTTTCCTGGGGAAGAGCAGATGAGAGAGAGAGAGAGAGAGGGATAGAGGGATGAAGAGAAGGAAGAGTGAAAACATGAAATAAAACCAAAGCTCAAACAGGGGGTTGTTATTTACTTCAACAAGACTGAAAACACATTCCACAAGCAATATGCAGTGCTTTTCTCTACACCCCAAAGGTCCCCCCCCCCCCCAAACACACACACATACACATACAAAAGTGTTGTGGCTATTCAGTAGTGATTAAGTACAATGGAGATGGATCAATACAAAAATGTTGCTGATATAACACTCAGAGGAGTTCCACCTAGTTCTAGCCATGGGCCTACCCATTTATCTTAACACACACACACACATAAAAACATACCACACAAGGTCAAACTTTCCTCAATATCAACACTATAACCCACTCAAAAAAAGCTAGTAGCAGCTGTGTGTGTGTGTATCGCTAGTTCTTTGAGAAATTAAGTTGTTAAACTGCCTCTTTCCATTGAGGTTCAATGAACTAGTTACTAGGGTGGTCATCTGGATGTTCATCAAACCACTCATTAATTTGTTTAACAGTGTATTGGGGACATTATCTTATTCTAATACATAAATACATGAATGCATTAAATGCATTAAAAGGGAATGATATTTGCAACACATGGAGCACCTGGTCTGTAAAATTGTCTCAAGTTCTTGTTACACAACCATGCAGAGCAGTCATCAGATAGTAAGGGATTCTATAGCTTTCTTTAAAAATAAACCTGTCTGGATGAAAAGGAGCCTCAACATACCATAGTTTCCATTCCTTAGGTTTTCTCCTCTCCTTCCACCCAAGAATTGGCCCCAGGTATGAGTGGCTTCCCGAATAGCAGGCCTGCGCTTGGCAAATGCAGCGCAGTATTTAAGACCACTGAGGTTCTGATACTGTTCCTTCATGACTTCTGATGTATTGGATTTGTGGCATTAGGCTTTGTGCAGATGTTTTTGCAACCAGTGCACATGTAATCTGGAAACCACTTGGCTTTTTGGCAACTCATGCTGCTCTGAAAATCCGCATATCAAAGTGGCGACTTTCAGACTTCTTTTATAAACATTCTGTCATGGCCAGTGCCCGCTTAGGGGCCCCCTGTGGCCACCAAGGGACCCCCAGGAGCGCTTGAATTTATTTTACTTTTTTTTTTGCAATATTAGTATATGATGTCACTGGTAATCATATACAACACAATATTATATAAAAAGGTTGGCTAGCTAATACTACTGGCTCAATCAATTCCTGCTGCCTCTGTCAGAGATGGTGGCACAGTCATGAGCATGCACAATAGAATGGGCAGTAACTGCCCACTAAAAGCTCAGATTAACATTATCTTACAGTCCTCTCTTCTGCTTCGATGAAAAAAATAAGCAAAAAAGCTATTGTTCTGGAGCCGAGAAAAGAAAGAAAACATAAAATGAGATTAAAAAAACCTCAGCAATTATAAAGGTATGTTGCATGACTAATTACAATATTTTACAGTAAATATTCCCTGTCTAGGTAAATGCAACAAAATGCATAATTTCAGTCAATGGATGTTCATCTAACATTATCATTTCTATCATAGATATCATTTTAATGTAGCATTCACTAGTTAATACAGTATAACAGTAGTTAGATCTCCCCTGCCCCAATTAAAATCTAAATTTCTCTAGTTTGAAATAACTTGTTGTTGTGAATATATTTCTATAATGAAAATACACATCTGTTCCATACATTTGGTACTAATAACAGGTATCATCATTTATGATATTAACATTAGCATTTTGAGGTATTTGCTATTATATTCAACGATCATTACGCCTTAATTAGTGGCTGGATGCATTACGAGTTCTCACCGCCAGAGGTGCCCATCCTTGAACTTTAACAATCTCCAGGACTACCCATTAGACTCACCTGCAGACTATTAACACCCATTACCTCTGCCCATATATACTCAGTGTCTGGAAGCCCTACTTTTGTGAAGTCTTCCCTTTCCTGTACTATGCAGGACATTTTCCTGTGTCTTGTGATTGCTTGGCTTTTGTCCCTGCTTGCCTCTGATTGTGGATTCCTTCCTGCAGTATTTTTCTACTGTTGCTCTCTCCATCATCCTGGTTTTGAACCTTTTGCCTGTGTAGCTGAGTTTGATTTTGACCATTGTTTTCTGTACCTCTGCACTGTTTTTATTAAAACCTGCAAAGTGGATCCTCCTGTCTCATAGAAGACTTCACCATCATCAGATCCAGCAGGTTTGCAACAGCTTCTCTTGGCTGCATCTGCGCAAGAAATGTGCTTATGATGTCATGAGATACAGCTTCAATGTCTTACTGAGGCTGTCAAAGCGGTATTAGCTCAGATACGCCCACCACCTCAATCTCCATTGCTTAACTACTCTATCTACCATACCACTGGGTCATGTTCTCCATGCATAGTTCTCCCTGAACAGCAAGATGTTGCACCTGGGAGCTGTAAGCTCCAGTGGTCTCTGTACATTTAACATTCTCCCATGACTTTCCCCACCGACAGCTCTAAAATAGCTTTTGTCATCTCTCTGCTTGATGGTAAAGTATCACAGTGGCCAAGTGCTACATGCAGTCAGCCAACTACTTACTACCAACCCTATATTGAGTCTTTTGGCTCCTGAAAGTGGGTTGAGCAGTAACATGCCTAAAACAATGTACAGGGATAGATTTAATGATACGCTAAAGTCTGAATTAGCCTACAAAAATGATTCCTTGGATTTGTCAGTGTTTCCAGCTTTCCACCTATATAGATAATTTAATCATAGTCCCAATATACTTCAACCTAGGATCTCTACTCAAGTGGCCATCAACCAGGATCCATTGGATGTGGAACATATCAGGTTGCTATTGGATGAGCAACAACACCACTTATGGGAGAATCTAAACCTCTACCGTGGAAGGTTGGGTCACTTTAAAGGGGAATGCCTCTCATTAGCTAGGAAGGTTACCTCCATTCTGGTGACCTCAGCAGTTTTCCCTCAAACTCAAAATAGAAACTCTTGTGTGACCAAGTTAACCTCGCACTCCCTTCTCATTTCAGCACTGATAGATTCTGGTGCTGCAGGGAATTTCATTGCAAACTGTGAATCCACCGCTTGCCCCTTTGTTATTACCTACTGTGCTTAAGTCTATTAATGACAACCACCTAGGTAATAGTTTCATTATTCATTTTCACAAACCCTACTGCCCTTCAAGTAGGATTTTTCATGCAGAAGCCATTGTTTTGTTTTGGGGTTTTTTTGTCCTGGACAATCCCAATAACCCTGTTGTTCTAGGCTATCCATGATCGGTTAAACATGTTCAGTAAAGAAAACGCCACCCAACTTCCACCTCATCGTAATTAGGATTATGCCATCGATGACCTGGCACACAGCTCCCCATAACTGTGTTTATTCCCTTTCTTTATCTGAATGCAAACCTATAGAAACTACAAAGATTTTTAGTCTTTGTAAATTTTTACAGATGATTTATCAGGGATTTTAGCAAAGTGCCAAAAGCTTTCACATCCTTCTTAAAGGAACATCAAAAATTCTAAAATGGAAATGGAAAAGCAACAGAGCAGGCATTTGAGGCATTGAAAAACTTTTCATTTCCACTCCTATCCTAGTCCATTCCTATCCTTCTATCTTTCTAGGCCCCTTGTTTTAGAGGTTGATGAGACGGGAGTAGGAACATTGTTGCCCCCAAAAGTAGGGAATTCCGTCAAGATGCACCCTGTGCTTTTTTTCCAGGAAATTGAGCCCCAGAGAACATAATTACGATGTGGGGAACCATGAACCGATGCCAATAAAGTTGGAGGAATGGATGAACTGGCTGGAGGGTATAATCCACCCATTTGTTATACTCACAGACCTCCACAATCTGGAGTATGTGAAATCAGCCAAACATTTGCTGTCTAGTTTTGTATATGGTTCAATTTCACATGGTTTTACACAGTTCAGTGTCATCGCCTACTGTCAAAGAATATCCTGTCCACTTCATCATGGTGATGCTAAACCACTAAGCCTTGATTAGTTCATCCTTCATTCATTTTTCACAAGCCCCATTAGGTGACACGTGGTCCCCCAGACCAAGGTTCAGGATTGTTTGGCTTGAGCCCCTTCCTGTTTGCTGTCAACCTGGTCTCAATTGTACATGACCAAAGATTGCTTTTCTCAATTTTTGGGGGCTTTGTTATCTCTAACTATCTTCTGCTTGCTGTTGGTGACATGAATCACAAGCTAGCAAAAAAATAAAATAAAATAGCCGGTCAACTTTTGGTACGTGATGGAAGTGAGTAACATTACTGCTATTGAGGAGGACATCATTGCAAATATATTATGGATACATTATCCATAGATACATTATCAATAAGCCACTCTGCCAATCTAAAAACAGCTAATTTCTTAATAATATTGCTTGTCTGTGGTGGTAGGTTCCATTCACTGTCTATTGTTCTGTATAATGTGTCTGTCGCTAACAACTGCTTGTGTGCTGACATGATCTGAAGGATTATGATATGTCGTTGGTTTTCTAAGGTAGGAGGGGGTGGCTGTCATGTGTTTTGCAATCTGGCTCATTGTGCACACACATCTTGTGGTTCTTATAAGGAGGATTTGCAATTTGCTTGAGACATTAGCTGCTTTTTGTTTTGGTGATAACTCTCACCCTCTCCATGCTGAGACTGGACTAATGTCCATAACTGTTGCAGTACTTTAGGAGATGGGGGGGGGGGGGGGTGTCAGAAGGCCAGGACAAGATTTAAGAGTCATGGTTCACTACTGCTTCTGACTTGGTCATGTTTCACATACTGTTTATTACACTGACCCTCTAACTCTGCTTTCTCTTGTAATCGATTCCAGCATTTCTTCCCTCTGTTTCAGCCTATGTTATTATGTAGCATCTTTCACTATGCAATTCACTGTATTTAACCACCAGGGTTTTGGATGTTACCATAATTCCTTTCTTAAAATATGTCCATCAAATAAACCCTGCAGCACCAAAACCATGTATTCTAAAATAAAAAAATATGACCCAACACACAGCATATGCTCTTAATAGACTAACTGTGGGGGGCTTAGTTTGAGCTCACTGTGATTGTGAAAATGTATTTGTGTGTTTATGACTTGAAGCATTTTAGGACATGATTTATGTGTGTTCTCCTTGTCCTGTGTCTCATGGAGCTCCTCAGAAAGGTGGCCATCCTATCTGGATTTCCATTACTGTGCCCTCCTGCTGGGCTTGCCGTGGCCCTGATTGCTAGCTCTAGACGTTCTCCAAGGGCAGAGCTAACACCATGCTGCAGGTTGCCTGACATAGCTAGGGAGAGGAGCAGAGCCAGAGAGAGGAGCAGAGCTCTGAGCCAGAGCAGTCGCCAGATATTTATAGGGTTATATGCTTGTAACCATGTATGATATATAGGACAACACAGTGAGGTCTTCCAATAAATATCAGGCTTTCCAGAAAGCCTTGGTTAAAATATGTTATGAGTCTCTGTCACTTGGACAAAGGAACATGGCACTGAATGGCATTTAAAAAGAAAGTTAATCCAAATTCACAGCTGATACCTATTAGATGTGACTTGGATTTCTTTGGCTTTTATAGATGCAGCTAACTTATAATCAGATGCATTTTTCCTTCTATGTACTCTAATTGATTTGTCATTGTTAATTTCTTTGAAACATCTTGGAAAAAAATAAGACAATTTAAAGACAAAGACCTATTTTTCATTGCAGTGAATGTATTCCTATTGTAATTTGGTCCATATTCTTCTTCATTGTTCAGGATGGACAAATCACTCCAGATTTTGATTGTCTTAAAAAATATTAAATTGGTAGATCTTATTCACTGGTGTATTTCGTTTTAGGTATTGTTGCTAGTTAGTTCCATAGGTGATTAGCAACATGAGGTGCATTGCTGTTAGTTGAAGATTTTTTTTATTTCCAAGAGGAAAAATGCTGTGAAGACTCTCTAGCACTGAAGGGTTATGTTTTTATTTTACCTCCTGCCATCATGTAATGTCATGCTCTCATTCCTGACAACAGACACATTCCACTGTCGTTGACATAGGAAGCATTTGTCACAGCACCACTGCCAGTCATCATGGTTTTGTCATGTTTTTCCTGTGTGGGTGGGTGGTACTGGGTGGCATGGATGATTTTGAGAAGCTCATGTGCCAGCATGGCATTAAGATAGGCAAGACAGGGCAACAGAATCAAATGAAACTGTTTTGGAATCACAGACAAGTGAAGGGGGTGATACTTCTTTATCATATTCATATCTTTTTTGAGAAACACAAGTAGAGTTTACAGCCAAGACCACTTACATCACAGCATTTGGCAGACACCCTTATCCAGAGCTACTCACATATTTATCAGGATGACAGTACATGCACTCCCTGGGACCTGAACATATGACCTTGCTGTTACTAGCACCATGCTCTATCTGCTGTACCAGGAGGGCTACAGAAAACACATGTTTAGGGGGTGAATGCAGTAGACTGGCAGAGGGAGTGTTTTTGAGCCACAGGAACTCTACCAGTGCAGGAGTGGCAGTACTTTTCTCCAATAATGTTCTACCAATTTTGCGATTATGAGACGGTCGTTCAGGCCTGTGGCATTTCTTTTGTGAGCACACAGAGGACCTGTCCATGTCACTGCAGATCTATGAGAGGCTGCCTCAGGTGTCGCCTGACGTGAATGAGGAGTTGGTGAGAATGCTATCCATGTAAAACTGCAGTTGGCATTACATGGCAAAGTAAATGGAAAGCCCCTGGGCACTGGTGCCCTACCAGTCGATTTTTCCAAGTCTTTTTGGGATGGAGTTGGAAGAGAGCTGCTTGCTGTGCTCAGTGACAGTGCTGGACTGTTACCTTTGAGCTGCAGGAGGGTAGACCTCACCCTGCAGCCCAAGAAAATGTGACCTCAGTGAGGTTAAGAACTGGAGGCCTGCGAGCCTGTTGACTATAAAGTCCTCTATAAAGTACTGGATAACCAGCTGAAAGAGGATGAAGGAATTCATATGCCATTCTTATGTTTGTGTGATATTGTGGATGTTTCTGCATCTGTTCCATATTATATTTGTACTCTTATCATTTTTCTGATTATCTCTCTGGCTGTTTCATGCACCTTGTGCCTCTGTAAAAGCAAGCACCAAGGTCAGGAGGTGATAGCATTCTCTGAGCCGAGTCTTATCTACCCTCTCCCTTGTCTCCTCCTCCTCCTCCGTCTCCTCCTCCTCCTCCTCCTCCTCCTCCTCTCTCTCTATCTCTCTCTCTCTCTCTCTTCGGAAGTTTGTTCACACACTGGTGGTGTTGGACTGATTGCCTGTATTAAACTGCTACCCTCATCTTCTGTTCTCGTGCTGAAAAAAAATTTGATCTGAAGTTTCTACATGTGTACATGCACGCAAATACACATTGCCAAGTTTCTAACAAGGTGATTTAGCAGATTGAGGTAGACTACTGCAACTCACTATCTGCTGGTTTTCCTCTATGGGCCAACAGACCTCTACAACTGATCCAGAATACAGCATTACGACTGGTCTTCAATCTTCTGACGTTCACACATGCATTCCCTTCATTGGTTTCCAGTAGCTGCCCGCATCAGATTTAAAACTTGTTGCTTGCCTACAAAGCCAAAAATAGTCCAGCCCCTCCACACCTGATGACAATTGTCAGAGCCCGAGCCATACTTCGAGTATGGCTTGGCTTGAAACACTATGCTTCAAGTCTCATGGAAGATTAACATCAAGACTATTCTCTGACCTGGCTCCCAAATGGTGGAACAAACTTCCACTGGCTGTCCAGACAGTAGAGTCCCTTGCAGTCTTCAAACGCAGACTGAAGACTTAACTATTTGTAGAATTTTTAAAATGACCATTGATACCACACCTGTTGAGCAACCAAAACTCGTATAGATTGTATAGCACGTATAGTTTGATATTGTTTGTTGTGCTTATTGTTGTCTGTATACTTGTAGGTATTAGCATTGTATTTCAACAGTACTTCAATGTTATCTTGAAATCTAACCTACTGTACTTGCTAGGATACATTCTATGAGTTAATGACAAAACACTTTTGTAAGTCGCTCTGGATAGGAGCGTCTGCTAAATGCAAAAAATGTAAATGTAAATGAATATCATATATATGGATCAGGCCAGTGTCTCTGGCAGATTTATGCCTAATATCATAGATATTTTTGATGTGTCTGGATTAAGGCTTCATTTTTGTCTCATTTCATTGGTCCAAGAAATCTTTTTTGATCACACAGAACATCAGAATTTAGTGAATACTTCTGAGGCTGTTGGTTTCTCCTTCAATTTTGCTTTAGTGGTCAAGATGCTCTACGGTGACACTCAGGGTATTCTGAAGGTCAGTGGAGGTTTGTGGGGCATTTGTGCAAGGCAGGGCTGTGCTTTTTTGGGTATGCTGTACACACTGGCAATCTAGCCCTTCCGTCCGAGAAAAGAACTTACAGAAGTCCCAATGGCTGTAGACATTCCACAACTCAATTTATTGGTGTGTGGTTTTGGAGCAACTGGGGACGGGATGCTGGGATTTTATCTGACATGGTAATTTTTGGGAATGTTTCAACTGCAGGGTGAATTGGAATAAAAGTACGGGGCTGCTAGTGGGGGGCTGGAAATGCAGGGAGTCACTGTTGCCATGGGAGCTGGCCTGGCCATAGGGGAGTTTTTGGGGGTGTGTTCATGTGATCAGAATATGGTTTGGAAACAAGGAGATGGGACTTTCCAAGTGATATGGGACAGGTTAAAGAAATGGAAGTGACTTTTTCACCAAGTCTTCTAGGGATTACATTTGGTCATTTTACATGGTATAATTACTTTTAATGTTTTCATGTCCATTTTAAATTCTTTCATGATCAGAGGAACAGGGGTCTGGTCAGGATTGTGATGTGTATTGGCTTTTTAAAGACATGGTGAATGCTGGAATTAGAATGTTGGTTGCTTAGACACTTAGTGAATTCTAACTGCATAAATGTCTAGCATTAAATAATGTTTTTTTCTTTAAAAAAACAGTGAAAAAGTACTTACAAGGTGTATTTCTGTCTGTCAGCCAAGGCATCTGTGTATTACATTGTCATTTACAATACGTGGGAGATGTTCTTGTCCTGAGCAACAAGTGTGTTCCCTGGGATCTGAACCCACACCCCACAATTTTTCCACTGAATGACGTTCAAGGAGTTTGGGCGGCAGTTTTATTAATTGTATTATAAAAATACATTATTTAAGACATTATTCAACTCAAGCTGTCTGATCTACCTTGAAATTGTCCAGTAAATTGTAAAAAGGGTCAAATGTTCTTGTGATCTTTCCTCTTGTTGTCCAAGAGTATATAAAATGGAGAATATTATGTTGATGATATATATATTTATATCAGTGAAAATATGTTTAAAACCAAATTATTATGAGTAAAAAATGTTAACTATAATATGCATATTCCTACCTCTTGGCGGTGCTCTGCTCCTGGTCTCTGTAAAAACCAGCGGATCTGGGCCTGCTGAGATTTGGGAACACACTCCAGGAAAGTGGAGTTACTCTCCACTCCATATAGCACCTTCTCCTCTATGCTGTTACCCAGCACTGCAAGCACACACATGCACACAGAAAGAGAGAAAGAGAATGCAGTTAGTGTGTGTGTGTCCCATCCTCTATATTTTGTTGAGAATGTGAATGAAGGAGAAGAGAGTGGTTCTCAGATTTGGTTATGAATTCCATTAAGCAAACCCCCCCCCCCTCCCCCCACCCCCCACCCGGACAATTCTGCATTTTCTCCAAGTACAGTACAGAGCTTTTAGGCTAGCTTGTATATTGTACATCACACACACACACACACACACAGTTATTCACCATCATCTGTGTCCCAGCAATGGCTGAACGGGTCTCCGTGTTTGATGTCTTGTCTCCTTGCCCTCCTATTTACACAAACACACATGAATGATTGAATTATTTCAGAACAGAAATGATACATACAAACATTCACACAAGATTATACCATTGAGGAATGAATTTGTTTTGACTTGATAGTGCTTATTCTAAGACATATTCTCACATTCTTTGCTTAAAAATTGCAAAATTCGATTTTTGTCACATGGTTTTGTTACAGCACAGGAAAAGAAGCCAGTGTTAGACCATATCTATTACTAGAACAAGTCACATTCCCAGTTCCTACCATATTCCTATCTTATGCTACTGAGTATTCTCCATAGTATTTCATGCATTAAAATTAAACATTTACTTCTCATCCTTTAAAGATTTGTTCAATAAAATAATTTTTGTATCAAAGTAGGGTGTTTCATATATATTAAATTAAAGAGACTAAATGTTTTTATAAAATGTGTTTGGATTTTTCAGCAGGTGTAAAAAAAGTCTCTCTCTCTCTCTCTCTCTCTCTCTCTCTCCCTCTCTCTCCCTCTCCTCTCTCTCTCTCTCTCTCTCTCTCTCTCTCTCTCTCTCTCTCTCTCTCTCTCCTCTCTCTCTCTCTCTCTCCTCTCTCTCTCTCTCTCTCCTCTCTCTCTCTCTCTCTCTCTGGTTCTGCATCTGCTAGGAGTGACCTGTCCTGCTTGTGTGAGCAGCAAACCCGAGAGCCAGGTCATGAGAGACGGAGGGTCAGGAAGGCTTCTCTGGCAGCTCACATGCATCACCTCGACAACAAAGCTCCTCTAATCAATCTGCCTGTCCGCTCCACTCCCACAACACCCTGTGGCATCGAGGCCGCAGAGCAAAATCAAATATTTATCTTTTTTTCTGTGCTGAACTCCAGGAAAAATGCTCACCCTAAAGAAGTAGGTCAGAGGGAGGGCAGATGCACTCTCTCTTACTAACTTTTCCTTCCAGAATCCTCTCTCACCTCACGCTTACTTTCCTCACTCTCATACCACTCTCCTGAACCACTGTACCAGCGTGCACTCACATACTACCTTGTCATACCAATCATAGACATTTATCTAAATCGAGTTATTCTCTCACTCTACTCACTATTTTTCCATTTAACATTGTCCTCCCACACAACACTCCCATGCACAGTGAGCAAGACGTATTGTGTCCAATCATACAGGCGGGCCCGGGACGCGGTTTACGAGGGCACGGGGCACAGGGCATTTACCTCTTGGAAGCCGGTATGTACCGGGCACAGCGCGAGCCATCCCAGGCACAGTAGGGGTCGCGGGCGAGGCAGCACTCGGCACAGCCCTGTCCGTAAATGTGGCACCTGTGCAGGGCCACCAGCACCAGGGCATCCCCACCTCCGACAAACAGCTGCTGCTGGAGAGAAACATGGAGCAGCGCAGCCAGTCAGATGGGGGGGAGGGGGTCCAGGCGCAAAGCCGGGAAAAGGTGCTCGCAGGCACTGTAGGAGGTGCTTTATTTCATTTCCCCTGAAAGAGTCTTCAGTGCGCGTGATTTATTTGCTCTGTGTCACCTGCTCTGTAATTAGTCCAGATATGCTTTCGGCTGAAGGAAATGTTTTTTGTCTTTCTTTTTTCCTTTTACCCCTCTGCTTCAGTTCCTACCCTGCTAATGCACACAGGGAATATATAGAGACTTAAGGCAGGTGTGCAGGGTGGAGGTGCTTTAAACAGTGAAGAAGGAAGGAAGGCAGGTAGAAAGTAGATTACTGGGGAGAGAGCGAGAGAGAGAGAGAGAGAGAGAGAGAGAGAGCGAGAGAGAGAGAGAGAGAGCTTCATACTCTGTGACCCCAGCTTTGGCAATGCAAATGCACTATTATTTGTCATGCCAATAATGCACCTTGAATTAAAATGAACTGAAAACTGAGAGAAAGAGAAACAGAGGGATAGAGAGAGATGGGGAGAGAAAAAGAGCCATAGAGACAGGAAGACAGAGTCAGAGAGAGAGAGAGAGAGAGAGAGAGAAAGAAAGAGAGAGAGAGAGAGAGAAAGAGAGAGAGAAAGAAAGAGAGAGAGAGAGAGAGAGAGAGAGAGAGAGAAAGAAAGAAAGAGAGAGAGAGAGATCGATTGGCAGACAGATGGCGTGGAGAGCGTTTTGGTTTTGGTTTGTCCTCCATCTGACCCAGCAACAAACATCATCAGATGATGAGAGAAACAGGAGCAGGGGGAAGGTGTGTGTGTGTGTGTGTGTGTGTGTGTGTGTGTGTGTGACAGAGAGAGAGAGAGAGAGAGAGAGAGAGAGAGAGAGAGAGAGAGAGAGAGAGAGAGAGAGGCATGAATGTTACAGATCAGCATAAATGTTACAGATAAAAACCACCGCCATGCTGGTTAGAACATACTGGGTTATAGCCTGTATTGCTCATACCTGTTTTGATGAGATTTCCATACTAAGGATGGGTGAGGGATGCTGAAATGAGAAAAAAAAAGTTGTATTTAATTTTTTATTTGTTGATCATGTTTTGTTGTTGTTGTTGTTGTTGTTCATTTGTTTGCTGTTTGTTTGTTTGTTCATTCTTCCTTGTTAATTTGTTTACCTTGAACACCTGTAATTCCTCCAGCACCACCTCTTCGGTGGCCCAGTTTTCCTGAGTGATGCTAACCACCTTCAACACCGAGCCTGCATCTATTAAACATACACAAACAAGCACGGTAGTTTAGTGTCCATTTCTTATAAACTTACAACACACTGCCACCTGCTGGTTGAATTTAAAATACACATTTACAGACTTCAGAATCGCAAATGTTATGCTGTATTAAATGGACATTACCTGTGCCCAGGAACATGACAGCATAGTGACCATCCTCGGCTGGGACCCGGTCCACTGCGATCTGGGTCAGACGGTACTCTGTGTTGACCCGGGTGAAAATGGGCCGACCAGTGACTGGGTACACGGAGTGGTACATGAGCGGGTGTGTGCGGATAAAGCTGATGACATCATCAGGGAAGTCCTTAGTGGTCTTTAGGCGTGGGTCATAGGTGCGGCTGGGACACTGCCAGGGAAATACAAATATATGCAGATTTGATAGTGGAATGTGAATATGCATGAGAACTACCAGTAGTGCCCAGTCAAAGATGACAAAATTGTAATTCTGTGTGCCTGTTCTGTGCCTCTCGGTGACAGCCTTCTCATTGGGTTATATCTCCCTCTAGTGGTGAATTCTAAAACTGCTGTACAGATGAGAAGGGATCTGTATATGCAAGTCAAAAGGTGTGAGAAACATTGTTGAAGAGGGAGGAGGGAGATGCTTCTGACCGTGCCTGGTCTTGGGTAGGGGATCCTTCCCTCATATTCCACCCAGCGATGGTCTGGTCCCTCCTTGTGGGCGTACGGCCCATTAAACACAGCACGGATATCCTCCATGTTATACATACAGACTGCTGATCCCTTAAAGATAGAGCTGATGGCACACACACAATAACACAGTACATGTAACAATCATTCATAGATCAAATGCAAACTGCACTGCGAACTGTGACCTTACGCTAAGTTATTCTTTCCTAAGGTGTATAAATATCATTCACATTTGCTAGAAACTGTGTCCTTCGGTCTTATCTTCCATTGTGACAATATTTTGAAAGCAGAGGAATGTCAAAACACTGCCTCTGATCAGAAGTGGGTTGGTGGAAGCAGACCAGTGCATGGGCTGTTTGGACAGTCTCTTTAGCAAATAATATCAAGCCAAGCATGTGACTGTGTCGGACTCTTAGGGCAGGGGACGAGAAGCCAGGGTTCTGGATGGTTCTTCAGACCAAGGCATCATGGGTGAAGTTAAACATACCATACCATTGACACCTTTAAAGAAGCAGAACATGAAGTACCTGGTAGTGGTGAAGACGCCATACACCTTGGGGCTCTTCTCATCTCTACTGGGGACCAGAAAGATGTCCTCTTTATAGTACACACACACACACACACACACACACACACACACACACACACACACACACACACGGATACACACCAGAAATAAATAATATAAACCATCTGTTTTACAAATCCAAAATGCTGACAGAAACATCAGGGCTAAAAAACACAAAAATAAGCACGCCCTCTTTGTGTACGTGGAAGGGGGGTTTATGACCAGCTGTTTATAAAATTCCCCAACTTACGGAGCTCATCAAAGTGTGTATCCACTCCATCTGTTCCTGGAATGGAGCACACC
Organism: Electrophorus electricus; assembly: GCF_041902795.1. Classification (NCBI taxonomy): domain Eukaryota; kingdom Metazoa; phylum Chordata; class Actinopteri; order Gymnotiformes; family Gymnotidae; genus Electrophorus; species Electrophorus electricus. The sequence continues at coordinate 12,006,659 of NC_137502.1, forward strand.
AGGCGGGCCTTCAGGAACGTGCTCCACTTATTGGTCAGGCTTCTCAACCCCCCCACATCATTCTGAAACATGGACACACATACATACACCCACACACACACACACACACACACACACACACACAGGTGAGGCTTCTCAAGAGAGTGTTTCTGTTCAAAAAATGCACAGGTGTACTGTTTTAACAAACCATTCCTTTTTATTTTACAGGCTCCATAAATAAACTTCTATTAAATGAAGTGAAGACCCCATCTGGCCATGATTAGAGCAGCTTATTTAACTAAGAAAGAGAATGAAGTGAAGACCTTGTAAACATCACTTACACACAGACACTTTGGACAAAGAGAAAAAAGAAGAGACAGACAGAGAGAGGGAGAGAGAGAGAGAAACATAGTGTGTCTTCTTTATTTATTTACCTTTCAGAAAACCTGTGTGTGTGTGTGTGTGTACGCACATGCATGTGGGTGTATGACAATATGGGTGCAGATTGTATATAGAGCCAGCCACTGTGTATAAGCAGAATGCTGAGCCTCGTTCCCCATTCTCAGGGTCAGGTCAACTGTAGACAGCTGACAGTTGCTCAGATTTACTGGGAACACTTTAGCGGGTCTCTTTGTTATCCTTTAGGAAGGTCTGATCAAACACCTCGTTTAAAGTCTGCAAACACATACTTTAGCCAGTAAGGCTATTCCAGTGTCTCCATTATGACTGCTGAGTAACACATACACTCGAGAGAGGATGGAAACAGCAGAAAGATGAAGGGGGTAGGAGCTTTCATCTTCAAAGATGCTCTCTGCAGACTGTAAGAGGAACCCAGGCTCCGCTAGCTTTACAGCTCACTCCAA
>NC_137502.1:12012500-12030000 GCF_041902795.1 Electrophorus electricus
TCTTTCATGCTGCATGACCACAAATCGGATACATATCCTATCTAGGATGATATATGAAAGCAACTCAAATCTGAAAATTCAGATCTGTGTCACATTAAGGCAAAACACTGGATTTATGTCACTTCAACCTGGTAATGTGAACACTACCTCAAAGACACCTTCATATAGCTACACCCAGCAACTCACAAGGACAGATATTCAGTTTCGCTGTTATTAAATATATCGTTATTGAAAGAACAGACAGTGTCAGAAGCACGTATCAATAGCCTGTAACATAGCACCTCACCTCTTTGTGACCTCTGACCTCCAGGAAGGCACAGGTGGGTTGGAAGGCACCAGTACCACATGTGTAAACATGAGTGCGGTTGTAGTTGTGCAGAACCCGAATAAAATTAGCACACTCAGTCTAAAGGAGGGATAGAAAGACCAGGGGAAACAGAAAAACTGGGTGAAAGAACAGAGGGACAGAACAAAGAGCGTCTGCTCTAGAATTGTTTACGACAGTGTAGGTCCCACTACAAAAAAAAACCCAATCCCTTTCACAAGCCATTTCATGAGAAACAAAGGGAGTCTGAAAAGATGGTTGGGTTGGTGAAATGTTTGTTTAACTGTCATATGTACTGGTATATACTGGCACTACTCACGAGAGGGTTTTTGCCTGCCAGTATACACATATCCACCCTGTCTCTGGGTGCAGGCCAGCTCAACTGAAAAAGAGTGCACACACAAACACACACACAGAAAAGGACTTAATGCATGATATTACAATGTGTTAAAATATTTTTCAGTGCCATTTATCAAATAAAAAAGCCTAGATATTTGTAATGTCTTATGATACTGATAAAACAGTTACATAAAGATACAAAAATACTACTAAGGTGAAATTGGTAAAATACTTTCAAAATACAAAAAGAAATCAAGCATATCTCTCTTTTTCTTTATCTTCATGTTTATTTTTATCTTTAAATGAATGTTTTAGATCCAACACCATTGTTATCCACTGTAATAACGTGAAAGAGTGAAAGAGAGAGTGAGATACCCAGACTGCTGACCCTGTCTGTGCACACGTGTTATAAAATGTTTCAGTGCTTAGCATGTACTGGCCTAACCTCTGTCCTCTAACCTCTGAGAGGCATCCCTACATATAACATGCAATCCCCGTAAACCCCTGTGATTACATTAAATCATATGTATTCGTGAGATGACACCAACTCTTTGAAGCTGTGCACCCTAACACAAACTCATCAACCATGCACTGCTTCTCACACACACACACACACACACATTTGTGTAACATGAAGCCAGACATGTTGATTAAGTTGGAGAAGTAACTGTATCCTCTCACACACAAACATATGCTGCATGAAGGAAAATGCCTTGGGAACGGAGATGCCTTGGTTAGTGTACTGACCTCACAGCCCTACAGGTGCAAACACAAACACTTGCACATGCTTTGAGGGTTCTGAGCTGGGATCAGAGACAGGGCAGTCAAGCAGTCTCACCCCAGCGAGATGCTCATGCGACTACCTGCTCTTGGCCCACGCAGCTGTGTCAGGTTGTACAGGCAGGCCAGGGCAGAACCCTTCGTTCACCCTTTCATGTTTTTATGAGCATATAGGGCAGGCTGCAATGCATTTCAGTTGAGCTCGAATTTCAGCTGAACAACCCACAGATCTTGTTTATCTATCTGTATATGCTGCAGTCATGTACTGTACAGTGTGCCTGAGTAGTCACTGAAGTCGTATGTCACTGTTCCACGTGTGGTTTTGCTTGCATGATACTGCAACATCAGCAAGTCGCTCACAGTGTGTATCTGGGGTGAGCACAGTCGAGTGGGTCGGCCAGAGGACTACCACTACTATACCATACGCAATGTACTTTACCAGAGAAGCCAAAGATAATTAATTCCTCACTACTGTTTGGCTTTCCTAAGCCTGTCTGTACACAATTATGCAGTGGTTTGAGTGTTTTCCTTTGGGTGTGTCTATTTATGAGTTTACTTGAGTTTATGAACATGTGAATGTATGGGCGTCATGACCGACTGAGCAAGTTCAAGAATGTATCACTGGATGAATTGAGTTATGACACACTTCTGCTGAGTATGTGTTATATATTTAGTTTATTAAAAACATCAATCGCATACATATACACAAAAGGTCTTTGAATATTTTGGTCATATCATTGCAATCCAAACAATAACTGCACCAATTTCCGTTTAATTTAAGTGTGGGTGAGTGGATGCATGTGAGAAGGGCACTCTGTGCATATCCACTGCAGAACTGTGCCAGTCATGCAACTATTGAAGCAGTAGTATGCAGTGTCACCATGGTGACAGTGATTGGCAGGAAGAAGAGAACAAGGGTCAGAGGGATCCCGAGGGACTCAATGGCTCTATAGAAGGATGCCGTGGGAATATCGAGATGTGACACAAGCGTGTTGTTTTCCTTGGCTTCAACATGGGAGATCGTTGTGTATATTCTATTGCAAACATGAGTAAATTATGCACTTTCACACACAGTCACACACACACACACACACACAAACACACACACACACACACACACACACACACACACACACACACACACACACACACACGGGCATTTCTGTAGGATGTGCATAGACTGCCTTCATAAATTTGCTCTTGGTATACCAGAGAACACACATTCATTATTCACCATTCATAAATGTTAAATCCATATTGAATTCTCTCTTGGAAATTATTACTGCTTATAAAAATATTTAGTGTTCAGTAATTCAGTATTGGATATTGTATTCTGGTTTTTCTCTAAAATATATCTTATCATAGCCAACTTTAGTGTAACTGAAACAACCAGTAACTGAAATATCACATCCACTTCATTATGAACTTGTAACATCTATATATTGTTATGGCACAACTATCAATATTGCAACATTCAACAGTCTAGAACTGAATTTCTTTGAGCGATTAATGGAAACAAAACACATTTTCATAACAATAAAACATACCAAGTAAGAGATCATTTGGAAAATACATTTGGAGTGTAGTCATGACGTTCATTATTTTTACTGCCATCTGTTTAGTCTAGCTATGGAGAAACACCTCGCCTGTGAAACTCTTCTCTGAATGTAACTGAAGAGCTTGTAAAAATGAGACCAAACACAGGAACCAAACAAACTACAGTATCTCACCCTGTGCCTCATCAAAACAACACTGAGTGAGACAGCCAAGCTCAGGAATTGACATGGACACAAGAGCTCATATTGATACTCATATTGGTTCATTCATTCCTGCTCAGTTCTCACAATTGCTCACAATTGCTCACAATTGCTCACCAATGCTCACAATTATTTTGAATATTGTTTAGCATTTTTGATAGTGGTGAGTTATTCAGTTGGAGTTGTTTGATAAAAATATATTACATTATTAACCGTCACACTCTTCACATTTTAAGTATAGAGTACGCCCTGCTTAACCTGCTAGACACCTGAACAGTGCCTCATTCAGTCTTAACATAAACACACACACACGTGCACACACACACACAGACGAAAGAACCAGGAAAAGAATGCACCGGGGAAGTGCATAATCCCATAATCAGACAAACTACACAGAACATCACACCTCACTAAATAACCACACAAGCATGAGTAAAGACTGTAATGAATCACTATTGTATCTAAAGAAAACAACATACTATGTTTTGTTGTTGCAACATGCTGTTTGGCACGCTGGATGCCCTCCAGTGCCTCTGTCAGACTATCTGAAGGACAGCCTTTGTATGAGTTTTTCTGGATGACTCCACTGGAAAAATTCCTCAAGCTACTAAAGTTACTGAATTGTTTCTCAAGTCAGCCTGATTAGTTCTGTGTGAGTGGTGTGTGAGAATGTGTGCATGTGCTTGTGTTTGTGTGCATGTGCGTGTCTACCTTTCTAGGGTGCTTGTTGATGTTGTCTGGGTCCAGTAGGTAGATGTGATCTTTGGCCCCCAGAAGGAGTCTGCTCCTCTCTTCATCCAGTAGGAATGTCTGAAAGTGCATTCCAACACTGGAGCCCACAAATGGCACCACACTGCCAGAGTGAACCAGCTCTGCAAAGGAGGCACGGCAGTAAGTAGTGAACACACACACACACACACACAGATACTACAGAACGTATGACCATGCAAGCACACGTGAGTGGGTATTTGTGTCCTACATCAATGAACATGAAATTAAATCTATTATTTTGCCCTTACAACTAAGCTCCTTCCAACTCTCATGCTTCCTTAATGGGTATTTTTTTTAATTTAGCACTCTTTTAAGACCATAACATGTGGACAGATTGTAACATAACATCTTAGTGCTCTGATTCCAGCCTGATAAAAAGCCCATCCCCCTTCGTCGTCAGTCCAAATTTCTCCAGTCCACTGGGCGTCTTCCCGTGGCTCTCGTGCTGCAGAACTAACACATACAAGCCAGATGTATGAGATCAGGGCTCAGGCTTTCACTGGAACTTAATCTGCCTCTCTATCTTACTTTACTCTTCAGCACTGCTACAAATCTGCCTAGAGAGCTTGGTGTTTCACTCCTCAGCACTGTTACACATCAGCCTGATGGGCTTTGTGCTTCAGTCTTCAGCACTGCTACCCATCAGCCTGATGGGCTTTGTGCTTCAGTCTTCAGCACTGCTACACATCAGCCTGATGGGCTTTGTGCTGCAGTCTTCAGCACTGCTACACATCAGCCTGATGGGCTTTGTGCTTCAGTCTTCAGCACTGCTACCCATCAGCCTGATGGGTTTGTGCTTCAGTCTTCAGCACTGCTACACATCAGCCTGATTGGGTTTGTGCTTCAGTCTTCAGCATTGCTACACATCAGCCTGATGGGCTTTGTGCTTCAGTCTTCAGCACTGCTACCCATCAGCCTGATGGGCTTTGTGCCTTAGTCTTCAACATTGCTACACATCAGCCTGATGGGTTTGTGCTTCAGTCTTCAGCACTGCTACACATCAGCCTGATGGGCTTTGCGCTTCAGTCTTCAGCACTGCTACACATCAGCCTGATGGGCTTTGTGCTTCAGTCTTCAGCACTGCTACACATCAGCCTGATGGGCTTTGTGCTTCAGTCTTCAGCACTGCTACACATCAGCCTGATGGGCTTTGCGCTTCAGTCTTCAGCACTGCTACACATCAGCCTGATGGGCTTTGTGCTTCAGTCTTCAGCACTGCTACACATCAGCCTGATGGGCTTTGTGCTTCAGTCTTCAGCACTGCTACACATCAGCCTGATGGGTTTGTGCACACATGCCCCATGCTCCCTCTCTGCTGGCCCCCTATAACTGAAAGATGTATCCAATTATGATCACTTCTACTTAACATCTTAGAAAAACATCATATCATCTTAGGTAAAACAGCGATAGGAGCAAACTAGAGCCGGTTTGGCCAACATTTGAATGAGTGATCAGACACGCTTACCTCCATGCACAACACACTGTCATAGATTCAAGAACACACAGAGTCTCTATAAGTGAACTAACAGCACTTCAAAGCTTACTGCATTCTTACGTGTGTGTCTTCTGCATACACAGCTACAGCGAGCTGTCTAAATAATTAATGTTTCTGGATATGTTTGGCATGCACAGCTTCAGTGTGCATCTCTGCAGGCCTGGACACACACCAGGAGATCACTCCATCTCTTGCTCCTGACAACTCTTCCCCTGAACACAAAATTCTGGGACCAAATAACCCCTATAAAACACAACCCCACATTCATTTGTGCTGTTTTGTTCTGTCCATTTCTGGGCGTTCTTTTCCTCCCTTTCTTCTGGCTCTGATTTCCCGTTCACACCCACGTTACTTTGGTTTTTAATTCACTCTCCTGTCTACATTTTTATTTCTGCTCCTGAGGGAGACATACAGTAAATCCTGCTCAAAAGCACCCATATATGTAGCATATGTAGCATATGCATGTCTCAGAGTGTTACGAGATGAAAAGGTCCAGCCACACTGCCTATATCCACAAACCAGATTGACACTGTTATCTTCTTGGGGTGTGAGGGTCTCGGGTAGGTTACCCACAATCAATATTTACACAAAGCGACCCTCTCAAAAAGACATGCTGCACCTCCAGCCTGCAAATCTCAGCCTAGCCTCTAGTAATCTACTCTACAAACAGTGTCAAAGCTGAGCCCTGCTGAAAGATCCTGGCTCAGTCCTGTGGCCCACAAAAGTCTATCTATGACTAACCCTCAGGGGACTCAACCCCTCACTCCCGCTCAGCGTGCTCCTGATTAGCTCTCGAGCTGAAGCTAATCTCTCTGTTTGTTTATGGGAGATAGTGTAGCACCAGTCATCAACACTGTCTTCCACCAGAGCTGCATATGGAACGTTACATTGAACTGCGTCGTGCTGGTTAAAGTGGTAAGTAGTTAGGCCATGATTTCTTGGCTGCCACCTTGTTCTCTCCTTAGCATTAGCTTGAGTATAAGGGATTCAAGCCACTCTGTGCATGTTTGAACAGGAGGAGACAGAGACTTGTGAGGTCAGTTAATCACTTGGCACATGGACACGCAGTATGACTGGACAGAGCAGATGTGAACCTGCTTCGTATCTGACTATAGTTTTGATGACCAAATTTTCTGTCCAGCAACAATATATCAAGGATTATATACGTAATAAAAGTAGACAAGTTCAGATCGGCAGTACTACTGAAAGGAAACTGGACAGTACTTCAAAGCTGATGCTTTTTTCCTCAAAGGGAGTGATAAATTATTATTATTAAATGATTTATTATTAAATACATAAATCATTATTCATTGTAATTCAAAGAGAATCCAAGTGCACATTTTTTACTTAAGTAGGCTAAAGCCTATTATAATAACTTTAGCTGTAAATAATGATGATACACAATCATTGTTCTGCTTCTGTTAAACCCCAGCCCAGAACAGTGGACTATTCTACCGTTGTGTCTGTGAGTCGGTCAGCTAGCCATAGACAGCCCTTGGATAGATTATTTCCTATCATGCTTCCAGACGCATGCCAACTCTTTCAAACACCACAACCTCCTACTAACAAAACATGATTGACATTAGCATCGGCATTAGCAATAGCATTAACATTAGCTCAAATCCCTTACACAGAGAAAGAGAGCCTGACCTCTACTGACATTACATTATGAGAGCAGTCATGTGTATGACTATAATTTAGCACTTGGTCAAGTCAGTGCTGTGATGAAAATCCTCCTCTCCTTTCTGAATATGTTTGCGCCGGTGCATGGAATCAACCTTATCAATGACTGGCCTTGGGGAATAAAGCCCAGTGGAGCTGATGTTTCTGTTCACACTTGTATTCTTCAGGGGAAATGAGGGCTCTCTGTTTTTGAGGTGCACACAGACACAGAAAAGGTGCTGATATGTTTGAAAAGTTCACTGACTGAGCTGATGGACCTGGAATGATAGCAGTCCCACCCATCCACCTTTACCAACAGGACCAAACTTGGAGAGCGCTTTATACTCAGATATGCATCTTTAACCGTCAGGAAACTAAAGGATCTTCAGTTGAGTCCAGGTTTACACTACAAACTTGAAAATAAGCCTTATGATGTCCTAGGATAAAGAAAACTCTTTTTTAATAAATCAAAAGAACTTCTTCATCAAAATATGTCCAAGCTCATATCACATTAATAAGTGTAACTCTTTTTGTTAGTTTTAAAAACTGAGGCACACCTTTGTGAGGTTTGCAGTCTATAACCTCATATAGAGGGTTTTCTAAGGTACAGATTTTTTATCTCATTGGAGATCTGACCCTTCTTACAGTGGGAAGAGGACTGCTCTGCTTAACCAGTTTAACAAGATAAAAGGATCAAAGCCCAAAGCCCAAAGAAAATGAACCTAAGAAAAACTAAAGGTCCATGTTCCCTATTGACCTACTGACCTAGTACAACTGCTAAAAACAATTCAGGATTTCTAAAACAAACAAAATCTCTTTGTAATCTCAGTTCCCTTCTCATATAAAAATGCTCGTACACTGATGGTGAAATACAGGCTCCTGACAGTATTTACATTTACTTGAATACTCACATTTTCTGTAGAACAAAAAAGCTCAAGCTAAATGGCACGTTCCCAGCAGTCATTCATATTTTCATTGGCCTGAAGCTGCTGATGTGTACGAAGCCCTGTTGAATGGCTGGTTTACTGGAGCGCAGTTGGCAGGAGTGTTTCCAACTTTTAATTCCCTCGGTGGCATAAAACAAACATGGCACACGTTTTCTAAACTCCCAAAACCAAAGTAGGACCTGAACACAGGATATAATGAAAAGGAAAGCCAGAGGAAAAAATAGCAAAGAAAAGAGGCGATACTCCCTTCTTTTGGGGCTAGAGAAAGGAAGTACTTATGAGACTTTGGTATCTCTGTCAAGTGTGGTCAGTATGGTCACAAAGGCCAATATGGAATATGGATTAAATGAGCCAATATATTAAAAATGGACCAGAAGTACACAGCACTCACGCTCAGACCCACTAACCCGCAGTGCACTCTCCTATATACCATTGGCCATGACCACTGTGTGTTACAGCTTTCAAATAAATGAGCACAGATAGCAGTCACTTTTTTTCTTTTGTTTCTTTTACACCTCATATATATTTATTCAGTAGCCTCACAAATGTTTATTTGGCTCCCTAACTACTCCCATTATCCTCCTTGTGTGTGTGTGTGTGTGTGTGTGAGAGAGAGAGAGAGAGAGAGAGAGAGAGAGAGAGAGAGAAAGAGAGTAAAAGAGAGAGAGCAAGAGAGGAGAGAGACACAGAGTGCAATTGATGTTCTCACAGTACTGCACCTTTTCTGACATTTTGGAGTAATAAGCTAATAGGTTTTAGGACTGTATTGATGATCACTATGAGCTAATACCCTGCTGACTAATTTATTCCTGTGAAATTTCAGCTGTTGATAACACATTGAATATAAAGCATTTGTATCTTGTTCATAAGCTTAGATATAAATTATCTTTATATCTAAGAACATCTTTTAAAAATTAGCACTATTCAAAAATATAATGTGAAATCCTTGCCAGGTTTAAATCAAGTTTGTTACTGACTCAAGCACCAAGTATGTAGCTAAATAAAATTAAGTTCTGAACAATTCACAGGGATATCCACTACACTTCAGAGTAGAGAAAGACTAAGATCACAGAGTGTTTAGGAACTGGTTGAGGAAACATAGCCAGGTGTAATGAGAGGCCAGAGTTCATGCACCCCAAACTCTCAAACCACATCAGGCTGTCATCGCTTTGATGTCACCCAACCCAAAATACAAAGATCTAAATGTGTGTTTGCTTTGCCTTTAACTCTTTGGGCTGGGAAAACATTTCTGAAAATGTGGAGATATTTTATTGGCCATCATAACAAAAAAATTCAGCTTTAAAAAAAAAAAATAAAACATCCAAAAGGTCCTCTTTTGGCCCCGGAGGCTAAGCTTACAGTCAGCGCTGGAGCTACTTTGATACACAGTTCAGCCATGTAAATCGATGGGTCTGTGTTTCTATGAGTGTAATAAAAACTCTACCACCATTTATTACACACACATAAATGCACACAAATTGCAGTCAAAACACATTGTATCCCCCAAGCAACATTATAATCAGTCATGACTATTTTACACTGTACCTCTCAACCGGCTGTCTTAAAATCTGTTAAATGAACATGTATAAAAGTTAAGTAAACATATATATTCCACATGCTATTTGTATGACCAAGTTACAGAAGTGACACCGCTGACATATTGACCCAAATACTAAACTTCTTGTCATTTTAAACTTCCAGCAGTAGTGACATATGCCTACCTTTATAGCTGAGCCGGACTCTGGGCACACTCTCCCTCAGGCAGTCTCCAGCAGGCAGCTGGACCAGCAGCAATGTCCCCAGCAGTCTCATCCACACTGGAGAGAGACCGCTCATCCTGACCTCCTCAGCCCAATGGAGGTACTTCTTCTGGGTGAGGCACTGGCGTCTGGACCCTTCCTGCTGGTTCTGGTTCCCTGGTTGTCCAGCAGCCTTCATGGCGAGAAATGGGATCTCCACTGCTGCAGCCTGTGGCAGAGGGAGAACAGAGTCTCAGTAACTCCTTGGGAGTGGACCGGAGGGAGGGGCCGGGCATCTCTGTGGGAGGTGTGTGCGCATGAATGTCTGTGCGCGTGTGTGACCTTGTTAGAGTCTAAGCAAATGTTCAGCTGTTCAGCTATGCTCTCCCCTTGGCTTTGGCGGTCATTGCACCAGCTCTGTGTCAGCTGCTGTCCCATTCAGGCTCTTTCTTTTGTCTTCGTCCACCCGGATGCTTTTGCTCACTCTCCCTCTCTAAATCAGTCTGTCCCTAAACAAAAGGTCAGCTCGTGGAGGGCCGCCACTTCCAGCCACTTTTTAAATGCCTGTCCTTTTTTCTCACATACATCTCTCCTCTGTTCTTTTCTTTCTCGACTTCGCCACCCTTTCACACTGCAAACGGTAGTCCGTACATCGTATTCCGGCTGGCCAACGATTATGTCTGAATTCTGGCATCATTAATCAGGACAGGAGAGTGGCTGGAAATTGTGGAAAAAAAGGCAACACCATATGAGAGTTCATTATGGGTCAGGACATTTTAGGTGTGATTAAGAACAAATATTCAGAAACATCCTTGAGAGAGTTCCTCCACCTCTAAGAATCGAGCAGTTCTATTCTTACAAACCACTGAATGAATATAGACATCACTTCTCTGCACAAGCATTCTTTTTAAGTCCACTACAATCATTCATTGTCTTATCTTTGTTTACGTTACACTCATAATCACTTTTAGATAATATTTCAAAGGTCCTTTATGCCTAAACATATCCAGGACATATCTAACACAGTGGCTCAGGCAGTTAACAGCTGTGCTTAGAAGACCTAATCTAATATTCAGACAGAAGATCTGATATTCAGACAGATGTGTCTTGTCATTAAGCCTCCTCTTTGAAGAATACCTCTTTTTACCTTAATTTTAAATGGAGACATTTCTCACAAATACAGACACAGACACACACACAGAAAGAGACAGAGAGAGAGGGAATATATGCCTATGCATTTCTAACTGAGCATTCCCATCCAAAGACAAGTCTAGCTCTGTTTACTTAAGAGACCTGTGCTGTCCCCACTAGGCTGTGGTCCAGAGATAGTGCTGGGGGTGATGGATCATTCAACAGCAGAGGCATCCAGCAGGGCAGAGAGGGCCAGAGGGAGTGACCTCCAGGCTCCAGTATCTGGGCATGGAGGTTATCCAGAAGAGGCAAACAGGTTTCCAACTAACAAACCACCGGACTGACAAAACTCCATCAAATACAAATGATGTGTCACATAGACTGCAGCCCTTCTGTCCACTGGGCAGTCGGTTGCCCTGTCATCAGTCAATTCATCTTGAACAGAGGAGACTGTCTTTCCCTTCTCCTCCTTCCGTCCCCTCTACCTCCTTGTTTTCTTCCTCTTCCTCCATATTCTTCTTCTTCTTCTTCTTCTTCTTCTTCTTCTTCTTCTTCTTCTTCTTCTTCCAACCCTTGTTCTTTTGTTCCTGTGTCATACATGTATTCTGGTTATCCCAACTTCTGGAGCATAAAGGCACATTCAGATCAGGTTCCTACACATTGGCTACTACAAGTACAGCATATGAGTAATATTATTTTACTGTTCCACTGCAGAAAAAGGACAACACAGGTCACTATTATGGACTCATGTTACATATTTTGGTTATTCTTGGCAGGCCAGTGAATAATACTTCTTGAGTCTAAGTCCAACTATACAGAGCAGGTCAGTTTAAATGCTATGTAATGTTAATGCCCTATACACAGAACCAAGGCCATGATATATTTTCATAACATACTAATGACAACATGCAAAGAACATTTATCCTCATTAGGTCAACAGAAATTCTGAATCATTGGCTTAAAAAAGCAGATGGCTCTGTAAGAGTGATGTGGATTTGCAGAGAGGGTCACTGGCAGAAGAACCATAGCAGAATTATGTAAAGTCACATTAAATGAATTATATCCCCGTCCCCTCATAAGAAAACAACTTCCAATTAGTTTAACAAGAAAATCACTGAACTGTTGTCTTTACATGTGTGTGTTTGTGTTCATAAGAATGTCATTTTTTTCTGAAGCTGTGAAATATGCAATAATTGGTAGTGGCTTTGGAAAAAAGTGTTAGGTAAGATAAAGTTCATTTGGCAAACAACTATATAAGATGGATTTGAGAGGTCAAGGCTCAATTAAATGATTAAATCATGTAAAAATGAGTTATGAGGAAGATTTTCAGCATTTGATAGTTATCATTTCATTGCATAAAATCTGCGGTACAAGCAGTTGTGGAAAAACGCCTGTAACATTGAACAGAAAAAATGTATTATGGCACTAAATTGTGCTGACAAGCAGATTCTTTATTGTGCTCATCTTCTTCAGCTGCTTTAGATCAAGCAGACAGTTAGTTCACGACAACTCCACAACCTGCATCACACTCAGTATGGTTAATGTTTCTGAGTGCAGTACTAAAAGATTAATGAAGCAATGAACAGTAAATCGTTAGAGTAGAGAAAAGCACTGGAGGAACAAAAGTTGTTAGATGAGTTGAAAACTCACTAGAGACAACATGCAGAGTCAATGACTAATTACATGTCTGTAAACATGTCGCAAAGCACATATGATACTTGCGTGTGTGTGTATATGTGCATGTGTTTAGGGAAGCTTAACTCAGTTATTAGGAAAAGCTCCAGTTCCTCTACTCACAAACTACTATTAAATCCTATATATCATACTGTCAGCAGAGTCAACAGGTGACCTGGTGTTGAAGTAACACACACTGAACTTGGTTTCAAAATCAATGACAGTTTAAAAAGTCTTTTTCCTTTTATCTTTCAACTTTGGTTCACATAAATGTTACTGCCATAAGATAAATTTTACATTTTAAAATTACAAATATCAGAAACATTTACCAAGAAGACATTCTTAACTCTGGCCAAATATTGGTGTTTCTTCTTAAACTATAAACTCCATAAGAGTTTTGTTGCTCTATTCTGCTGATATAATGCAAGTTTCATATGACAAACCGATTTGATTAGGAGAGTCATGGCCATTTGGCTCATGGCTGAGCCCTGTGGACAGAGCAGGTCTAACAGTCCCACTCATAATGCCAAACATATTGAGGAGTATTTGCAGAGCAGAAATGTCACAATGGCCACTCCTCAAAGCTGTGAGCCTCAAAGTTTACATTTCCGACTCGAAGCAACTGCGCTATTTGTAGGTCCACCATCTGAGATTACAACAGCACATTGATTACTGCACTGAGCCTGATATGGCAAAGGCATTCAGCAGATAAGCAGCTGTGAAGTATCAGATACTGAAGATAGGTGTAAGATAAAGGCTAAGTTTTCCACGCCGTGCAGAAAAGCAGCCTGTAGGAGAAAGAAAGTCGTCCTGCAGGCGTCTGCCTTGTTTGTTTTAGTCCATGTTTAACTATACGTTTTTAATCCCCCTATTATCTTTAAAGGAGGAAACATTGCAGCCCCCATACCTGCACTCACCTGGTGGAAACCAGGCAAATATCGCCTGACAGGCAAACAGAAAGAGAGTGAAAGGAGCATAGAAATGCTTTTGAAGCCAAAAACTCCCAAATCCTATTATGTGCCCAGAATAACTGATGTGTAACTGACAGACCTATGGAATTATGGGTAACTTTAGACATCCTGAGAGGAGCTCTTACAGCTGTAATGGAATAGTGACAAATTGACTCTAAAGTGCTCGGATGTCTACGTTCCTTTGTCTGCTGTTTGGAGTAAGGGAAAGCTCTGTTTCTACTGTTTCCTATGCATGAGTGTAGAGAGAGCCGATGGTGTGAAGCTCAGTCAAGAGTCAGAGGGTTAATCTCACAGAAGAATGACAGGGAACGACTCTACTTTGTTATGTGCTTTTACCACAGGCATTGAGGATTTTGACATCTGACAAAAGTGCCATGATGACAAGACAGGCAGAGAGCGTGAAGTTCATGCACTCAGTCAAGTTCATTTACACACCGGCGAGTGTAGCGCCTGAGAGGAGGAGTATAAAAGGGGTTCACTTTCTCCTTCTTCTCTTGCTTTCTTCTCTCATTTATTTGTCTTTGAGCACATATGCCAGTCCAGGATGGTGTAGATAGTGCCATCATTCAAAACGCCTACAAAACATTAATCTGTAATGACTAACATTAATCTCAATGCTCACAAAAGACAATAAAATATCATCAGTTAAAGGGCTCGTTTGCAGCCTATACAATATTGCAGTAATAATGTACAAGTAATGAACAGTTTTATTAGAGTGCATTTCCAACTCAAATCTAGCACATCTGAGCCACACTCTGAAGAAGCTGATTAGGTGGATCAAGTTCAGAAGGTTAAGGTTGTGACCTTTAATGACCTTTGAGCCTAACTTTAATGACCTTTGGGCCTAACTTTTATGACCTTTGGGCAAGTGCCAGTGCTAGACATGGAAATCAAAAGCCTCGGTGACAGCTGCTCCAATTACATTGGCGCCACATTTTCTAGCGATGCACATATCATGGTGGGTTTGACACCACCAAAGGCCACACTGAATGAAACACAATGAAGTGAAAATGTCCGGGGTCTTATGAGGTCTACAGCATAGCTGTTACTGTTGCTTGGAAGACATATGAGAGATGTAATGAGAGATAAAGAGACAGAGGCACAGTGAAACACTGGGGGAGACAGCATCTGGAGAGAAAGAGAAATGGCACCTCTATGTTAAAAGATCTTAGCACCCAAACACCATAGTGCTATCACACACACACACACACACACACACACACACACACACACGCACATTCACATACATGCACATAGAGAGCATTCATCAAACTGATCCTTACTGCACACCTCTTGGACCCCTCTTAAAGAAGCACAGAGAAAACCCCTCCCTCCTGTTAAGTGTCATGTTTGGCTCCAAATGTATGATGGTCCTCACAAAAAAAAAAAAAAAAAAAAAAAAAAAAAAAAATATATATATATATATATATATATATATATATATATATATATATATATATATATATATATATTTTGGTTTTGAAAGCAAAACCAAAATATATTTACTCCGGGCAGTGAGGAGCACGAAAACCAAAGGTGTGTCTCTCTCTCTCTCTCTCATTCTCTCTCTCTCTCTCTCTCTCTCTCTCTATCTCTGTGTGTGTTTGCGTGCTGCGGTTCACCGTGACTGAGCTCATGACTGGGCCTTTCTCTTGGACTCAGCCCATAAAGCAGTGGGGTGCATGAGAGAGAGTTTCCATAAAGTCTGTGAGGGAGGTGTTATCCAGGCCCACATGGCTGAGAGAGGAGAGCACCCTGACACCAGCATGGAACCCAGGCCAGCAGTATTGCCTTCCTTTACCTGTACGGTAAGGGACCCCACAGAGTTGACAGCTAACGCAAGTGTTAAGAGAAACCCCAGCTCTGCTTTAGGCAAGGCTGTGTGAGCATAACCAGAGGCAGGCTGGAGCATCTCCTAGCTCTTATTCCACCGACAAACAGCACTGATATTTTATTCACTGTAAACATCCTCACTAATTCCCTGCCTCTATCTCAGGCCACTGAGGAATGGCCTTATCGGCTTTCAGAACCCTGATAATGTTTCAATGATTCAGTCATTGGAATTAGTTTGCATTTGTCCACTGGGGAGCAGAACTGTTAGCCTTACTCTAAGGAGACTGGATTAATGGAGTGTGTGACATTTATGCCTTACAGATAATAACAAAGGGTAAAACTACATATAAACAAGGTTAAGCTAGTGACATAAATTACTATGGTTGTGTGTGTGTTTGTGTGTGTGTGTGTGTGTGTGTGTGTGTGTGTGTGTGTGTGTGTGTGTGTGTGTGTGTGTGAGAGAGAGAGAGAGAGAGAGAGAGAGAGAGAGAGAGAGAGACTGAGAGAGAAAGAGAGAGAGAGAGAGAGAGAGAGAGAGAGAGAGAGAAAAAGAAAGAGAGAGACTGGTAACAGAATGGAATATTCAGCCTTTTAACAGTCAACATTTTATGACTTTGCCATTTATCAGTCAACTGTTTCATGAACTAGTTAAAGTCAAATGTTTGTTCCTCATACTCACTTGCTTGCTTGTATGATCATCTTTATTAATAAGCTTTAGTTCAGGAGTTTAAGTGCTCCCAAACAGGCATTTCGTCACATCAAAGGGAAAGAATCAACGCGAAAAAGAGAAAAGAGGGAACATGACCTTGCCCGCGGTCGATCACCTCCCTCTGAGAATAACATTTCCTCCACGCAGTTATTCATTATTTATAAATGAGATAACAAGGATAAGCTTAATATTTGCTCAGTGATCCATATCAGAAATCAGTCTATCACACTTGTTAATGCATATTACGCATCAGAGACATGGTATTCGCTGATTTAAGTTAGAAATACACGTAGAGAACAGCGTTAAAACAAAACAAAACAAAAACATGTTTTAGAGTTTCTTACGTATTCTGTGAGACGAGATACTTTTCAGCTACTCTTTCCTAATGTCGCGCAGCGTGGTGTGACACTTCAGAGTCCAGGAGCGTGCACAGTCATTCTTACTTTATAGGAGAGATAACCTGTCTTTCACTACGCACGAGGTTTCCGCGTCTTTATGTACCAGAAAACAAATCAAACTGGACGGCCCGCTTGCTGAGACGAACTTAGCTTTATACATCACCCAGCAATTTCTAACGCATCCGAGAGCTTACTGAGATACCCGCCGCCAACTCTGAACTCTTGCGCTCGTGTCTCTCATTCGGCTCGCCCCAGGAGACTGTGAGCGGCCAATTAGCACAGGGTGGAGAGAGAGCGACGCTCGAGACCGGAGCGCGCCTGAGCTTGATGAACACATTCCTTTACTGGTCGACAGAGGACTGTATGCTGTTATGTTACTGTATAGTACTAACATCAGCACTGGGTGTGATAATCATTAATGTGTTTCAGGATAACGAATGAAAAAAAATTAAGCTGTACCCAAAGTTACAATAACAGTCATGCGAAGCTATTACAATGTTACAACGCTCTTTTAAGTCCAACAGAGCTACTGTATTATAAAATATGTGGTACATCATTGTGTATGTTAAGTGGACACATGGACCTATAAACAATCTACTGATAATAAGAAAATTCCTTTGGTGCTGACTTATCATCCTACAAATATAATAGTGGCTAATATTACATTGCGGAATCCTCCAGGATGATGAAGAGACCATACCTTTCTAAAGATCCTTTACTAATCTCCTACAGATCAGAAAAACATACTCATCAAGAGTGAGATAAATGATCATTCAGATAATAACTGTGGTACTGTAGCCTGCAACCACTCTAGATATGCTACGCGTAAATGTATTAATGCAGCCAGTAAAATGACTGGCACAAAAGAATCAGCCCATTCTTCCTAAGGCATTGCTGCCTAAGCTGCAGGACCCAGGAGAAGGCTTGATGATCAGTTTGTTTTGATGGAAGTTCCAAGCGCTACTAGCT
>NC_137502.1:12032500-12047500 GCF_041902795.1 Electrophorus electricus
CTACAGAAGCACTAATGATTTAGTCATGTTTAAAAGCTGAGACAAGGTTATTTTGGCCATAATTTATTAATTAATTCATAAATTCATTAGCACATTGTGGAAGTATTGTTAAATTAAATCTTTTTTCCTGTGGGACATCAGGATAGACTCCTTCTTGGTCATCACAAGGTCAGCCTGTTCACCAGAAATATGAGATCCTAGATAGTAGAAAACATACCTGTTTAGAACTCTTGATTATTCTTGGAATGCATGAGTATAGGGAAGATAATTGCATGCATGTGTGTGCATGTGTGTGTGTGTATGTGTGTGTGTGTGGGTGTGTGTGTGTGTGTGGGTGGGTGTGCGCGTGTGTGTGTGCGCGTGTGTGTGTGTGTGCGCGCGCGCATGTGTGTGTGTGTGTGTGTGTGTGGGTGGGTGGGTGTGCGCGCGCGCGTGTGTGTGTGCGTGGGTGTGCGCGCGTGTGTGTGTGTGCACATGTGTGTGTGCGCGTGTGTGTGTGCGTGTGTGTGTGTGTGTGTGTGGGTGTGTGGGTGTGTGCGCGTGTGTGTATGTGCGTGTGTGTGTGTGGGTGGGTGGGTGTGGGTGGGTAGGTGTGCGCACGTGTGTGTGTGTGTGTGGGTGGGTGTGCACGTGTATGTGTGGGTGGGTGTGCGCGTGTGTGTGTGTGTGGGTGGGAGGGTGTGCGCGTGTGTGTGTGTGTGTGTGTGTGTGTGTGTGTGTGTGTGTGGGTGGGTGTGCACGTGTGTGTGTGTGTGTGTGTGTGTGTGTGTGTGTGTGGTTGGGTGTGCATGGTTAGATGGGGTGGTTGTATGGGGGATCCCAGAGGAGTGTCATCTTACAGTATGAATTGGAGACATCTCATTCATAGTGTCAGTAATGGCGTAGTGGCTTAATTCCACCTGAACTGCAAATGATCTTCTTTTTACCTGTGCAGGCCCCGCCCCCTCCTCTCACAACCTATGTTTCTCTTTCTCACACCGAGAAATATGTAATGTGCATACTGCATATCTGCAGATTTGCCTATAACACTAGTGTGCACATATACACTAGTGTGTATGTATTTTTTTAAGTCATATATGTTTTCTCATATATGAAAATTTTCAATATTCTTTCCTTAGGCATTTTTTGTAAAAGGTCATTATACAGTCCAAATTGTCCAGACACATACTTTTTGAAATACATTTTAAAAATCATTACAAAAATGATCAAAACATGGAAGTGACTTTCTTTGTTTGATTCTGCATTTTTATGCTTTGTTTGGGTCCCACCATGACTGCAGCCTTATACCCATATCCAGGGATGTTTGGATTGCATGCAAAACAGCACGATCCCTATTAAAAATACAACATGTTTGCATTTTCAAACCCTTGCAGGTCATTCCTCAGTCTGCACAATCTGAAACCATGAGTGAATTAGCAGTAAATAAACAGTGCATTAGTCTACACAGTCTCATTCTACCGTAGGTAAACACAGACCAGGAAAGAACCATTAAGCTACAATTGCACTGAAAACATATCATAGGGAGAATAAAGGTATTCCCCATTCTATCGTGGGTTTATTTACCCCGACAGTTTGTTCACAATTGGCAAGCGTCTGGGCATACTATTATTTATTTGTTTCTGCCAGATCTCCACAGCTGGACTCTTTGGTGTTGTTGAAGCGCTCATAGTCTTAAGTGGCAGGAATTGGAAACATACGAGTTTAAGTAAGTGTGCACACATGCACACACAAACTGAAAAAAAGGAGTCAGACAGAAATATATTCATTTTACCTTGCTGCTGGCTATACTAGATAAACAGCTCAACTCAAGGCACAAGTATCTAAGGAGTAGGTGTGTGTGTGTCTGTGTGTGTGAGAGAGAGATAGAGAGAGAGAGAGAGAGAGAGAGAGAGAGAGAGAGAGATATGATGGCAGGGTAGCACAGGAATGTGTTTTGGATATAGTTCAGTGATCCTGTTTAATGCTCATATTTACAAAAAACACAAAGTTCGTTTCATGTCTCTTTGCATTGCTGACATACCATGATAATATATATTTGGGCAGACTTATGTTTCATCTTTCATGTAATATTTGTATATGCATCTGTTTCGTGGTCATTTGCAAGTGACAAATAGAAAGCAATGACTTCACGCATAACTTAAAGAGGGCTGGACTCATAAGGCCCATTACAAACAAGACATGCAAGTTTTCCAAAACAGAATGCGAATATTAAATTATTAAACATTTTATGAAACATTTTTTATTAAACATAATGGAAGAAAATGGAAGAAAGCTGCTTCAGTCTGCCTTTGGGTGTGTTCTCCCATTGCAGTGCCGGAAGCCGTGGCATGACACAGGGCTTCAGCATTCTGCATTCAAATCCACCTGGTGTTCAGTGGGTCAAAACACGTGGGTCAAAGCATGCAGTGCTAAAGCCCTGCAGGGCATGGGATCTCCGAGCTCCAGGCCCACGCTGGAACGCAGGGCAATGCCCTGTGCCGATACCCACTGCAGGCAGCACCCAGCGCAGAGGAAATGAGGCGAGTGCAGACGTTCAGCTCCATAATTATGCACAATTACAGCAGAAATAACAGCCGTGTCTCCAATGTCCAAGTATCGATGTGGGCATGTGGTTCTTTGAGGTGCCCACCAAGATCAATAGGATTATTTTTGGCTGTACGCCTTTCTTTTGTGCTGATTTGCAGTGTATGAATAATACAGAATGGAAGAGAGAGACAGAGGTCGGGGGTGGGGGGGTCTTGGGACAGAGGAAACTAAGGAACACTATCTAGGGTGCAAGGAAAGAGGAAGGAAGAGAGGGATGAAAGAAGATGAGTATGTGGATCCGACCTTTGGGGGATGTTAAGGAAATACCTGCAGAGCAACACAAGTTGCTGCTTGTAATGTAAGATGGACAGTATGTATGTGTGCATCTGTGTGTCATTGTGTGTGTGTGTTAGACAGCGAGAAAGAGAGTGAGAAAGCACACCCATAAGGAAAGAGATAATAAAAGCTGTTAGAGGGAGTGGGAAAGTCAGACTAGACGTTTTGTCCCAGGTGTTGAATACTTTACCTCAAAACCTGATTAGAATGGCTTTCATCTAAGCCCAGTGGAGACATATCCTTCCACTCTGGAATTATATGAAGAGAATCAATTAAGGATGGAGAAAGTTTTAATGTGGGCCAGGTGGATAGAAAGATCTTACTCTCCTGCTACACTGTTTTCTATGTGAGGCGGAAAAAGTCTAATAGCAGTCACAAAAGCTGATATATTCAAGTTCAAGTTTCAAGTTTGGTTTATTTGTCACATACATAGTCATACACAGTATAACTCGCAGTGAAATGGTTGAGAGTGCTCTGTCCAAACTGAGGAAACAGAAAACAGGTGCATAGAGAAATATATATTCTATATATGTACAAAAATATATTAACAATGTATGTACAAAATATGTATATTATGTTTATATACACAATGTACAATGTATATGGTTGTGTGTATATATATGTACACAATGTACAGAATGTAAAGATCCATTTTGTAAAATGGCATATTTACAGTTTTTATGTTACATGGTGGTAATAGAATATCTATATATATACAGTTATGCTACATGGTGGTGGTGGTCCCCACAGTTTATTCAGGGCCCGAATGGCCTGTGGGAAGAAGCTCCTCTTCAGTCTCTCTGTCTTGGTCTTCAGGGAGCGAAAGCGCCTCACTGACCTCAACAGAGAGAAGAGCATATTGTTGGGATGGGTGGGGTCCTTCACAATCCTCCTGGGCTTGGTCTGGCACCGCTTGTAGTAGATGGTCTGCAGGTCAGGAAGTTCCATGTGAGTAATGCGCTCTGCTGAACGCACTACCCTTTGGAGTGCTTGTCTGTCCTGCTTGGTGCTATTCCCAAACAAGACTGTAATGTTCCCCGTGAGGATGCTCTCGATAGTGCAGGTGTAGAAGCTCCGCAGTACCTTGGAGGGCAGTCTGAAGTCTCTTAGGCGTCTGAGGTGGTAAAGACGCTGAGGTGGTAAAGACGCTTCTTTGCCAGGGAGTTGGTATGGCGGGACCAGGACAGGTCCTGCGAGATGTGAACACCAAGGTACCTGAAACTATCTACTCTCTCCACCGTGGCTCCACTGATCCTCACAGGTTGGTAGTGCCGCTCCTGCTTCTTGCTGCAATCCACGATCAGCTCCTTTGTCTTACTGACGTTTAGGAGGAGATAATTTTCCTGGCGCCAGTTTTCCAGGTGTTTAATCCAGGTAGGCCCTCTCATCGTTGTCCGAGATCAGACCCATGACAACGGTGTCGTCAGCAAACTTGACAATGATGGTGGAGCTGGAGGTGGCTGTGCAGTCGTAGGTGTACAGTGAGTAGAGCAGGGGGCTTAGGACACAACCCTGAGGAACTCCAGTGCTGAGGGTGAGGGTGGATGAGGCACAGTTGCCCACCCGTACCGATTGTGGTCTGTCTGTTAGGAAGTTGGAGATCCAGTCACACAGGGATGTATGCAGTCCTAGATCCTCCAACTTAGTAGTGAGTAGGGAGGGGATGTGTTAAATGCTGAACTGTAGTCGACAAACAGCATTTTAGCATAATTTCCTCTCCCTTCGTCCAGGTGGGTCAGTGTGGTGTGGAGCAGATGTGCAATTGCATCATCAGTGGAGCGGTTGTGGCGGTATGCAAACTGCAGTGGGTCCATGGAGGCTGGCAGTGAAGATGTCTTCATTACATCTCTGACTAGCTTTTCAAAGCACTTCATCACGACTGATGTGAGGGCAACAGGGCGGTAGGTATATTGCAACAGTATTGCTGTCTCTGTCTATCCTCATCAAAAGACCACTGCTCATCAACATACACCACATTGCAAATCCTTTTGTCGTGCGTGTGTGTGTGTGTGTGCATAATGCATGAACCAAATGAGAGAGAGCCAAGGGTGGGGGGACACCACACACCTGCATCCTTTGGTGGGCTAGCCGGTCTGGAATTCCGCATTATGCTGCTATGCATGATCACCTCTGATACTGATCCTCCCCAACCTTTTTCACAAACCCAGTTTGGCAGTGGAGACAACAGCACTCACTGAAGTGCCAGGCTCTTCCTGCCAAAGTCCAGACCAGTTGGCTGAGGCTGTCTGAGCTTAGTAGGGCATTGTCTCTTCCTTCCACTTCCAGGATGTCCCTCCCTGTCCCTCCCTGACTCAGCCTCACTCTTTGATCACTCCCTGTACAGGTTCTGATCTCTCTGTATACCTTGGCAGCAGACACAGGCAGACTCGCCTTGTGAATCATATACATACTGCTTGCATCGTGATTCACTTATATAACCACCTGAGAGAATGGCCATTTGGGATGATGTCATAACTAAATGCACCATTTGACTACAGTAGGACGTATGAATGTCTTCAGTATTGGATGCCCTTGGTGAGCCTGATTTGTGTTTTAGTAACTCCTGTACAAACTCTCTGAAAGCTTATGTCACATCAAAGGCAAAGAAGTGGTGAAATCACAAGGCATTTTGAAGGTGTGTGTGTGTGTGTGTGTGTGTGTGTGTGTGTGTGTGTGTGTGTGTGTGTGTGAGAGAGAGAGAGAGAGAGAGAGAGCGAGAGAGAGCGAGAGAGAGAGAGAGACAGAGAGAGATAGAGAGACTATGTGTCTCTGTAGGCTAGGTACAAACCAGCCAAAAGAAAATATTTTCAAGCCTATAATTTTTTACTAGCTAGCACCATAACCTCAGCTTTTACCATTTTGAACTTTCATTCCATTGGACTTGTCTGCCCTCTTTCCTCCTTGATGGCCAATTGCACAGAGTCCCACCACCAGTCACAAAGAGGAAGTGGGGGTGAGAAGTGTGCACCAAACATGTCCTGTTTAGCCTGTGACTGGCAGCCACTGCTGGGCTTTGGCGTCCTCCCTCCGGTGCTTTCAGCCGATTGTCCCCTATGAGGTCTGGCATCCGTCTGATGGGCTGATAACCATTTCAGCTTGGGAGAGGGAGAGGGGCCAAGGCCGATGGAGTGGGAAAACTCCAAGACACCCATTTAGATTCAATGGACCAGACTGGGGTCAGTATTCAACAACAGCAGCACATTCCCTCTCCAGAGGGAAACCCCAGGTTTTAAATCTAGAATAATTTAATCTTCTCATTATATTTGACACAGTGTGCTGTAATTGCAAAGGTTGGTAACACAGCCTTTCTTACTCCTTTCTAAATTGTCACCAGACAGTCTACAATCTGGAAAATGTTGCTGTGGTTCCTTTGATATGTCTCTCCTATATTTACAGCTTCACATTAACTGCCAGAGAGACTTTTTCCAGAACTCAGTGGTTTTGTGTCACCATGAGCTTGGAATGCACATACATAATTATTTCCCATTCTTCTCCCTCCCCTTTCTTATGGCGGAATGTCCTTAGCAGGATACTGTAGAAGGAACTCAGCAGCCAGGCGTCATTAGAGGTCAATTCCGCTAATAGCTTCGTAAGATAAGGGCTCTGTTTCCCCACCCTATTACCAATCTGTCTGCTGACTTCTGAATGTTTCTGCATTTCTGTATTCATCTGCTCACAATAATGGGACTCAGAGAGAGAGAGAGAGAGAGAGAGAGAGAGAGAGAGAGAGAGAGAGAGGAAAGAAAAAGAGCAGAAAGCATGGCTATGTTCCCAACGCCTGTGGTCCAGTCTGATCTCACTGCTGCCTGCTTCTCTCCTCTTATCAGCCATCTGTGCTCTGAAGGGAAGCTGTAGTCCACAGGACCTCCCGGGCCATCCACAAAAACCACCCGCTTGCAACCGAGGTGCCTGCACAAACACAGGGGCACTAGGATTTCTATCAGGTCGTTGGTTGAGTGCCCATGAAACCAGATCAGTAGGCACAGGCCGACAACGACCTTGGTGTGATTCGATATCTAATACTAATAGTGCGCATAGTGAGCTGCAGAGTGAAGCCCTCACGTTTATTTGGATAAGCACTGAAACCATGATGCTGCCATAAGATTCTAACACACTGAGGAGAGTTTTAGCAATGATCTACTTTAACAATGAAAAATAATCAAAGCTCCCATTATGCTAAATGCCTTCTCACCCATATGAATTTGTGTTTGCACGTGCAGTGTGTGTGTGTGTGTGTGTGTGTGTGTGTGTTCCCGCATTCCTCATATAAATCAGTTTGAGCTGAGGCTATATCCTGTGAGAGGCTCTAATGGCCGCTGTTTTGTAATTGCGCTCAGTGGAGTGGAAAGAGCAGGCCAGCGATAAGCATTCTGTCCCTGGTTAAGTAAACTCGGCAGGTCAGAGGGGAATGGGCACGGAGGTGGCTCTTTTGCGGTGCCTCTGACCAGTCAACGTGTTGGCCGCAGCTGAACGTTCTGCGTTCGGCCTTCCCACCACCGCAGTTTCATAAGCATTAACCCACAGTCTGGCCATGCACATGCTAGAACAGGATGTAGTGCTGGACGTTTTCAAGGCAAATGACATCGAATGCAGTCTCTGGTTACTGCCATGATATAGTGATAGGGGACTGCCAGAATGATGCCATTATCACTTCTCACTCTGCCGCATGGCACAGAGAATAGACAGGTTTTTATTTTTATGTGAAGCTCTGGCCAAATTAAACAGCACTGGTTCAGTAATGCCACATGGGGGTTTGGGTTCTTCCGCATTACAAGTAAGACGGAAAATGGGTAGGAAGGCAAAATAAAGACAGGGATGAAAGAAGGACACTAAGGTATCTTACAGTACAGGACGCTGCATGAGCAGACGACCAGCGGCTTATGGATGCGTTTTACATGAGCGAAGCATGCCGACATACGGTTAGGCTCACCTCACCACACCTGATCTCGTTAAGAGAAAAAAATCAGCATTTGGTCTGTGGGTATTTAAATTGCTTTAACAATAACTGAAGATATACAGTAATTGACATAATGTAATGCAGTAATTGAAGAGATACATCATGGCAGGGGGGTTACTTTATAGTCTGTAGTGTGATGTACTGCCTTCAGATTCAGCAGTGCACTGAGGTGACAAAGCTGTTTGATCAAAGCGTGACAGGACAGGATAGTGTGTGGTGTCTGTCTCTGGCTATGAGCGAGGGGACCATAAAACACTTTTTCCTGCAATTAAGTATTAATGGTAGCACTGTGGTACAAGCAGTCTCTGTAAAAAATAAAATAAAACAGGGCCTTCCACAATGTCATTCTGTGTGGTGGAGAAATTAGCTGGAAGAGGTATTACATGCTGTGCATTTGTGTGTGTGTGTGTATGTGTGTGTGTGTGTGTGTGTGTGTGTGTGTGTGTGTGTGTGTGTGTGTGTGTGTGTGCGTGCGTGTGTGTGCGCCACGCTGGTTCTCATTAGCGTGCTAGTGGAAGTAGCACTGCTGTTCAGGTACAATCCCAGCCTTGTGACCAGCCTCGTTACGCTGCCACTCTTACTGCTTCCTCTCTGTATGCCAGACTCCCATAATCACAAATCCTTCCTTTCGCTTTCCATTTCACTCACTGTGGCTCCTTCCAACACCTCCCTCCAGCTCAGCGTGTTGGCAGTGAAGGTGTAATGGACAGGTAGCCAGGGCGCCTGTGTCTGCCTCACAAAACCATTGACTCTATTTTGTAAGCCTGGGACAAAGCCTTATTCAGAGTCCCTTCTGTTAAACACACCACGTATACAGAGTTTTAGTCAAAAATATTTATTAATTTAAAATACATCAGACAGATCAGTGGATTAGTTCTTGATAACATGGGCAGCTGTTTGGTGGACATCTCAGTGGCTCATGAGGTGATTAATTTGAGAAGGGTTTCAATAATCTTTACACATCTAATGCCTTCATATGTTTTGTTCCTTCGGGTTTGTTAGAATGAGGTTTGTTAGAAACAAATACTTCCCAATAAGGTATCCAAGTACAAAAGAACAGAGAAAATGCATGCCCAGGAAAATGGTGACGTGCCGTCATCCAGTCAAACAGCAGCTGTGTCATTTACTGGACACTATATAATATAGCTCATATATATATATATAGTGTGTGTGTGTGTGTGTTTTTGTGTGAGTGAAAGACAGAATTAGAGTGAGAGACAGAATGAGACTGAAAGAAAACAAGACAGAATGAGAATGAGAGAGAATGTGTGTGAGAAACTTCAAAAACACTGGTGTATGGTGTTTCACCACCATTATGAGGGTCCCTTATTTAGAGTAAACACTTAGGGGTCCCCTGGAAGGAGGGGCCATTAGGTCACGTGATTCATTGACACCAGTAACTCTACTGCCAAGAGTTTTCCTTCAGTGGAATTGAATATAGATGGAAGGTGTGCAGATTACTTTCAATAAACCTTTTACAGGCACGTGATGTTGATCAACTCTGGCCTCTACCAGGAGAACTTTGTTGTCCAAAGGTCTTTCATTTTTTATTATAGGGATGCAGTCATTCTTTTATATTACAAAGGCCTCTATTTTGTGCTTCATTTTTTTAACATTTACAGGATTTAGCTGATACATTTATCCAAAGCAACTGAGCAATTGAGGGTTAAGGGCCTTAAGGGAATATTCTCAAGTTTCTGCTACTTCTACACACTAGTAGTCTACTTGCACTTGTTTAACACTTGCTCTTGTACTGTAGCTGTATTTGCACTATACTTTTATTCTATTAGTACTCGTTTTATATTTTTTACAAGTCCATTCCATTTAGTGCTTAATGTGATCTTTATATTCAGTGTAAGTTATGTGAATGAAGTTAGCCACCGGAAAGTGGAGTGTATTCATTTGTTTATTTAAATTCATCTGCTAAACATTTCCTGTCCTGCTCTTCATGCACATATCCATTGTGTGTGTGTGTGTGTGTGTGTGTGTGAGAGAGAGAGAGAAAGAGAGAGAGAGAGAGAGACAGAGAGAGAGAGAGGGTGTATATCTGCGGATGTCTGTGGGGTTAAAGAGAAGGGTGAAAAGTCACAGGAAGCCCCAGGAAGCCCTGGAGTGCTTGATTAAGAGGGTCAGTGTGGTCCCTAAGCTCGATGCACCTGCACAGTGCAAGCCCAGGGGACAGAACACACTGAGAGGCTGAGCTGCTGTGGCCGCCGGGCTCAGCTCCACACAACGGTCCCACGCATGTCCTGATCCTCCTTAGCCAGCACCGTCCACAAGCCATTACATCTCCCAAAGTACACAAAATTACTCTTTGCCTTCTGCTTAGAGGTTTGATATGAAAGTTTGTCAGTAATTTGTTGTTGCAGATTTTAAAAGTTCTTTAGAAGCAAAAGTCCTTTATAAGAATTAATTGACCATAATTAATTTGTATCCTTGTGTAAACAATTGAGTTTTTGAGGAAATCAGGGTATGAAGGGAATAAACAGCACATTTGGCAGTACTGTGGTATTCCTATAAGGTAGCCCCTTTAGGAACTGACCCCATGTTTCTATGGTGTCACCAAGGCATCCACCAATTACCTCCCAGGGCAAAAGCCGACAGGTTGACATTCTAATTGGTCAATAAGTCTTCCATGCTTAGTTAGAACAGGCTCTTGAACACAAGGGGTTCAGAAAGCTCATGCCGTCCTTAGGCCCTCCAAGATAAGGGATTTATGTCACTGACATTTACAGAGGCCCACTGTTAGAGCGAGAGGCTAGTATTTTGACCATCTGCATCCTTAACTTAATTCTAAGAAGTAGTTGTTTCAATACAATTTTAAAAATGTTAATAATTTTTTGTCCAAATCAAATCAGACTTTATATCAGCCCAAACTGTGTTTGTGTGTGTGTGTGTGTGTGTGTGTGTGTGTGTGTGTGTGTGTGTGTTACCGTTTCTATTAATTGCTTTCACACTGTTATAGAACAATGACAAACAATTCTCAATTCACTCTTACTACAAATTTCACACAATATTTAGTTTCTAGACAGAAATGTAATAAACTCTTAGGCCATATTTTTGTAATATTAAAACACAAAATGCTCTGGTATCAGGGACAGAACTTGAAAACTTTAAATAATGTGTTTTGCATTTAAAGTGGTGATACTGTTTCCTGAAATGTTCGTTTTTCCTTTGAGTTCAGATGCACAATGGGAAAGTGTAATGTTTACCTGTAGCTGATTTTTTCTGTGAGCCTTCTGTGCTGTCATTGAGTGTCAGGCTTGTCATAACATCATGTTAGCACATTTCGGCCTCGAGTCTGGACTCACCCCACCCCCCGCAGGAGTCCAGTGGTCTACAAGACCGAACGTCTGTGCCTCCACTCTGCAGTTGCAGCATCGAATATTTCACAAAGGGATACCCAACACCTCCATCCATCTTCCTCAGGGGACAGCACTTGGCCTACAAATCCCAGCAGACATTGGAAGGAAATATAGTGTCACTGTCCACCAGAAGAAATGCTCCAAGCTTTGTCCCCCTGACAGGAGTCATCCACAAAGTCGGAGGAACGGCCTTCTCCACCACTGGATCTCCTGCTCTCGGGTGGCCCCGAAAGCCCCTATAATCAATCATATTCCCACGATCTGTGCATTTTTCATCTGATTAACTTCCTGAGAGCACAGTGGAAGTGGAGAAGTCTGGGAGTGATTACAGTGATTGGGAATATGCATAGGGTTGTACGTTGTGATACAGCACACCTGTCCTAAAGGAGTTTGACAGGATTTGTTCTGAAAGCTACATTGTGGAAATATGTGCGATTCTTTCAATTTCCTAGTGAAGCAGTTTCTGTAACATTGCCACAGGCTTCTGCAGTTGACACTACATATATTTGATGGCCTTTGTGCTTAACACTATTTCACTGTGAATATGTAATGTTACCAAAACCTGGATCTTATCAGCCAGCAATGAAGTGGACCGTAAAAGGAAGTCACCTAATGAACTGGACCATTAGAGGAAGTTACCTAATGAAGTGGACCATCAGAGGAAGTCATGTAATTCTTATCTTCTTCCCTAGTTTCCTAATTCCTGTGGACACTACTACCTAATAGGGGCTTTCTCTAGCTTCATCTAAATTTGAATATTTGTTCATTTGTTTGTGCTTGTTGTTGTTGTTTTTGTTGTTGTTTTGTCAGTGTGTGCATGCTTGTGTGTCTGTGTGTGTCTTCATGTGTGTGATACATTTGAATTGCTTTCACATTATTATAGACCAGTGGCACAATTCTCATTTGATTTTAATTACAGACTTCTTAGACACTTTTTGCAAAACACTTCACACAATGCTCAATTTGTAGACAGAAATTTAATAAACTCTAAGGCCATATTTATGTAATATTAAAGGAAAAAATGCATAAACTCTGGTGTCAGGGACAGAACTTGAAAACGTTTACATAATTATTGCATTTAAAGCGGTGATACTGTTCCCTTCTAGCATCTCCATCGTCATGGTTTCCCTGTCTCATTTTGCTTTCGTGTTTCGTTTTCTCCGCCTTTCATTTGTTTTACCTGTATTTTATTACCTCCCATCAGTACATGTGTTTATATAACCTCTGTTAGTTCACTGGACATTGTAATCCATGCCTCGTGTTTTCTCTGCCTGTTGTTCATGTATTCCAAGCCTCATTTGTTATCGGTTCTGTTAGTTGTTTGTTCTTATCGTTGCTTGTGTTGTTGTTATAACCTGCATCCACTTGTTGTCATCATGGGTTTTGTTTCTTTTTGTATGTTATGTATTCTTGGACTCTCCCAATTGACTCATTGACCCTGAACTGTACTAGCGACTGATTCTGGATTTGCCCATAATAAATCTCGCTCTTCTCAGCGCATGCATCCGCCTCCAAACTGCTCAACATCACATAAACATGTTCTTTTATGGTACACAGCTCCTTTCATATCTCTCATAGTATTCCATGTCACACAAACTCTTTCATCATCAGAAATGACCTTTTATTATATTATAGATTTATTTTATTATAGATTATACATTACACGTTACGGAATACAATGCACGAGAGGAGAGAGTGTCAATAGAGTGTGTGCAACATATCCTTAACAGGCATAGGATGAGTGTAACATTGCATACTGGAATTTGCATGGGTGCGTGTGTGTGAGTGCGTGTATGTGTGTGGGTGTGTGTGTGGGCATGTAAGTATGCACGTGTGTATTCTGCTAAATGGAGCGCCTGAAATTGTTTAATCTGAGCGCCCGGTTTAAAACTTTGCATGGCAGAGAGAAAGCAGTATTGGCTTTTGAAGTGCTGATGTAGTTGGTCAGGCTCTAGTGGTCTGAGTAGGGCTGACTGGATGATTAGACAGATAAACACACCTGCAGAGGTTCTGCTCACTGCTGGAGATATTTCCAGGCAAAACGAGAGAATCTCTTTCAAGTTTCTTCTACCAGTCTACACTTCTAAAAGTGCTAGAAAATTTCTCTTTGACTTTCATGTTCCAATTACATTATGACATTATAACATCAATTTAAAGCCATATAGTGACTGTTTGTATGCAAGATATAAAAGTAGGCTCATAAAGTCAATTTTACAGAGTAATATTCAGAAGAGAGAGAAATAGATGTTTTAACTGATTAATTTGGTCCTCAACTATGAAGATAGCAGCGAGAAAAGCTATCAGACAGAGAAACTCTGCATGTGTCAGATACTGCTTGTGGGTGTACCACTACATAACAAAAGCTGAGTGTATCACTGTTGTCTTAATAATGTCCTCTCCGCAACATGACGATGGATGTGCTGCAGATAAAGGTCAGGGTTCTATGGGTCATGGGGTCATTTTCAGTCTGTTTCCTGTATGCTGGGTGCTGTTCTGTTCTCTCTTCAGTCACAAAACTGGATGCACACACACACACACACACATTCACACACACACATGCACACATACACACACACACACAAACACACACACACACACATATAATGGGTGTTCTCATATTTCTGCCCTCTTAGAGTGTCTTGGTGGATGCCATGGTACATTAACAAGACTTATTGAGGCCGTTCTGATTAGGCTGGATCTATCATCTATCGCCAGACCCAAACATGAATGTGTTTTGTCTCTCAAACAACACATTTTCACAATTTATACTTGTATCATACCTATATATCTCTGTCTCTCTCTCTAGCTTTCTCTCTCACAGTCACGCGCTCATTCTCTCGCACTCTCTCTCTCTCTCTCACACGCACACACACACACACACACACACACACACACACACACACACAATTGCAATTTGCTAAAAGGTAAAAAGGTCTTAGACAGGTTCTTCATAACAACTGTGTTTTCATTGGTGACACAATGATAAAATACATGAAGAGGAAATTAAACACTGACACATCATTCATAAACAATAAAGCATGGATCAAAGCTAATCTAAGCTACAGGGCTCACAGCACATTTATTTTCATCCCTGATTATGATGTAGTAGAGCTCAGCTAGAAGCTGCTAACCACCCCTGGTGCTCAGCTAGACCAAGGGAGGCCAGTCCTCACTTTCTGCTAAACCCTTGTTCACCTAACCATCTCTCCTACAGGTCAATCAACATTTATTAACTCAAAAAATAGTAAATAAATTATTTGTATTATTGTTATTGTTGTTGCTTTTGTGCTGTTATATAACATTGCATGATATTGTCTGTGAAGCCTCATGGGTCAGGCCTTACTCCTGGCCCTCTGGCCCTGGGCTGGAATCATTAGCTCATCAGAACATCAGTGGCTTCCACACGAAGATACCTTTGACCAACCCCACTTGCACTTCTTTAAATGAGGTCTGAGTATATGGCAGAAGTTCAGTCCCTGACTCCTGCGCATTTAATGTCTCTGTCCAGACGCTATCCATTTTTTACTAATATATGTGTGTGTGTGTGTGTGTGTGTGTGTGTGTGTGTGTGTGTGTGTGTGTGTGTGTGTGTGTGTGTGTGTGTGTGTGTGTTTGTGTTTTGTATGTGTGTGTGAGGGGGAGAGAGAAAGAAAGAGAGAGACTGGTTTTGGCATTAAGCCTATAAAAAGAAACGACTACCTGACAGTAAAGCCATGGGGTTTCCACCAGTAACACAGTGGTGTCCCAGTTACCACATCACATACACATGGAGAAGCTCCAAACCATCCCAAGCTCTAAAAACTAAGTGCACACTTA
>NC_137502.1:12050000-12057500 GCF_041902795.1 Electrophorus electricus
TAGATGTACAGCTATTGCCTGTGTGAGTGGAGATTTCCAGTGCAAATACAGACACACAGACAGACATTCCTAGACAAACACTAGGAAAATATACACATTAAATATACACTACATATACAGTGAGTCCTAGCACCTAAAACAGGCAGGTGTTGTGTGTAAGAGACAGCTACAAAAATATGGGGTCAATATGAGATGGAGGCATTGAGGTGTACACTCTTCTCACTTGTTTGTTTGTGCATTCATGGATTTTCGTTGTGCTATATTCGCTGCAGGATCTGATACACACCCATCTTTGTTGTGCTCATCTAAAGATGTCTGGGCATATCTAAAAGATATTTCACAGTACAGGCTCTCAACCTTCCATCTTTTGAAGTGCCCCTACATAAAGATGCCATTAGAGTTGCTGCAAAATCGGTTTTTGACAGATTACAGCGGTGACTTTCACAAGGCACGGTTCTTAACAAAAACATCAAGAGTGCCCTCTTGTGGTGAGCTCTGATAGATATGCAACATTGCGCCCCTTGACGCAAAACGTGGATTACCTTTATTCTTCTTATAACAATCTTATAAGAGCTTAAATATCTATATAAGGGGAAATAGACATAGATTTATTTACTTTTTAAAAATTAGAAATGATAATTATATTTCAGAAATAAAAATTATGATATACACTTGACATTTCCCTCTGAAATACATTTTTCCAAGACAAAATCCTTTTTTTTTCCTTTTGTATAATAGCAAATTATTTGGAGACAAGTGTTCAGGTGAGAAGACTTGGACAGGGTGTGCACTGGCCAGTAAGATTGTTTTAAGAAAGGAGGACTTTTATTTCTAATACTGACTGCTCAGACCTTGTGTCTGTAATTTATACAGAGCGATAGAGAACTCTTTCCCAAAATATTGGATACAATGTGGTATTGATTAGTGACCAGTTTCCATCGCCCACCTTCAAAGAACACTAGGTGTAGCTGTTGTACATTTTGTACATGAGGTTCTTATCTCACACAAGGCATACCAGTACACTTGTGACATGAACACCTGTCATCTCAAATTTTCTGCATCATTCAATATATGCTGATTCGCTCTATTAGCCTGGCGCACAAATTAGCCTAGGTGGCAGACATATTTTAACATCTGCAAAAAAATGAATGATGACAATATCTACAATATAATGCAGCTTGCTGTTTACTTTACACACAGAGTGTTTATAACTCTGCCCTGCAAAAATATAGGGAAAAAAAGAAAAAAAAAAAAGAAAAAACAAATATAAATATAAATAATGCAATTTATAAGTGACATCTCAGCCGCGTACCCCTGAAACCCGCAAGAAGACAGTGGCTTTAATGAACCTCCTGCAAATAAGCTGCACAGTAATCAGAATTCAAGCTGAAATAGTTTAAGAGCTCAGTGAACTGGAATAAAAGGTTGGGGATTGAACGGCTGAATGTGTCACTGCCAGAATAAAGAGTTAGACAGATGAGCAAACCATTTGTAGGCAA
This sequence comes from Electrophorus electricus, assembly GCF_041902795.1. Lineage (NCBI taxonomy): Eukaryota > Metazoa > Chordata > Actinopteri > Gymnotiformes > Gymnotidae > Electrophorus > Electrophorus electricus. The sequence continues at coordinate 12,051,500 of NC_137502.1, forward strand.
AACAGCTTTTTATCTAGAATGTCTTGTTCCACATTTAATAGTACATTCAGACTGGTTGCATAAATGAATGTAATGGACAAAGTGTGATAAGCAGACAACTAAGTTTAAGGTTTGTGGTTTTTCATGTTCTAGCATTGTTTGAAGTGCAATGTTTTCCTCCACCAGAGGAATGCCTCATTGGTGTCTCACTAGTGAAAAACTCTTTCTCCATATTTGGACCTGTGATGCAGTGGCACAACCACACCTGTGACAGGAGGCATCTCTCGAAGGTGGAGGTGCACTGGCCAGTGGGCTGTGTAATGGGGGCAGGCACTGGGGTGTGGACAGGGTTGAGGTCAGCATCCAGCTCCTACACACAAGTATATATACACAAGCAAACACACACACACACACACACACACACACACACACACACACACACACACACACACACACATGCAGACATGCACAAACAAATAGGAACCAGGCTGTGGCCATCCATCTCAGGTTTCATTCCAGATAACTTTGGCCATTATCTGAAAAGTTCTTTAAGAATAAGAAATGATAAACAAAACATCTTTATGTCACTTGCCTATCAAATGGGAATCAACCCAGAGTGCATAAAAGGTGAGGAGTGTGAAAGGATCTGAGTGTGACTCTTGGAGGATATGCCTCTATCTCTGCTTTGGAGAGGTGTCTTCTGGCCTGGGAGTGCTGTGTTGGCCTAAAAGTGCTTATCAGTGTGTTTGTTTAGATGCCAATAGGTTCTAATGGGATTCTGCAATATAAGTCTACTGAATTTCCCATGTTTTTTGTGCATGCATGAGGTTCTGAAGGTTTTTAAACTCAGACATTGCACCATAATTTTCCATGGCTTGACTGTAAAACTCACTGCAGCACTGAAACCAACTCGCATGCACAGGAGTAAGCATCGAAGGCATTCTTTACCACACTGCCTGTGGAAAGTCCACAAATCCTCCAGTTCTTTTCGACCTTTAGATGCCCTGTTTCCACAGGTGTGGGACTGAGGAAAAGGTGCGCTGAACACCTTCCATTTATACAGCAATTCTGCATATCAACTTGAAGCACACTCTCACCAATTCATCTAATGTGCACCCACAAATCTTGTGCAAATTGCACATAGGGTCTTCCATAATGCACTAACTCTGTACCTCCTGAGATTGAGATAAATAAACAAATAAATGAATAAGTCTACAATCTGTGAACTGCAGAATTTGACTAACGATTTTACTAACATCCCCATCCTCTGTGCTCTTTAGCTCCAGTAAGGCACAGCTTATGGCCATTCGACAGGCAAATCAATTAGTAGAACATTCCGGACATTAGGCTGTGGGGCTCTTCCCGCCCACGAGGACTAAACTGTTCTCTATTGCCTGTGGAAATACTGTGTATTCACTAAGGTTTACAGACAAAAGACATCCTTAGGCAATAAAAATAATCAAACAAACTTCACTCATATACTCATATTGAATGAATACCATTTAAATTTGCATTTCCTGCACAGGATTCAGGGTAGGAGCAGTGCTGCAGTACAAACTTAGACCTTTTAGCTCTGCATCTTCTAGGAAAGCCAAGCATCTCCATTGACATCAGTTATCTGAAAGAAAGTGCTGTCCTGTTACTCCATTTCTATGTTGAATATTAATGAAGTATATATGTGCATTTCCTCCTGACTAGTCAAAACTCAGAAAGGACTCAGTGACCTGTAGGCTAAGAACTTGTTAGCAACCAAAACTGTCGGAGGACTTCGAGAGCGTGTGCCAGCCGAGATGCCTTCTGCAGTGTATCGTCTTTGATCGAATAAAGCATGGAACTAGCGTGGTAGGATGTTTTCCTTCATAATGGATGCTGTTCTTTGCATCATTTGCAGAGACTGAAAGGTGCTCTTAATAAATGAATGTGCTCAATATGGAAATATTGAACAATTGCTGGAGAGAAGTGGTGCGGTGGACAGTGATTCGGTCTGGATGACACAGAGGTGGGTAAAATCGAAAACAACAGTGCCTCATGATGCTAACAACAATAGCTGCTGTTGAAGCTGGTTCTGCAACACCACACCTGCTGCATTCTTCCTGATAGGCTCCTGGTCCCGGTGGCCAGCTGATAGGTACTTATGTGAGACATGAGAGACTACTCAACAGGACAAACATGGGCTACAGATAGCAGCTAATCAGCATTAGCAACTCAGCAACACTGGAAGACAAACATGGCCCTTGAGGGTCTGTTTGGATCTATAAATGAAACGCAGACATTTGTTTACAGACAGTAAGTGAGCATGTTAATTGGTGTCCAGCTGCAGATCCTGTTTAGCATATCATAGGCTAGCCTTTTATTAGCCAGGTCTTGATTAGCCCAGGTAATGCATTAATGTGGCATCAGCATCCACATATTAAAACAGCAGGCCCGGCCAGGTCATCACTAATGTGCAGAGACAATGCAAGCAGGAACAGGGGAAGATTCAAACCAAATTCATAATGCATCCATTCTGACTGAAGCATTGCCACCATATTAGCAAGTGAAAATATGTTTTTTTCCAGTGTTGCAGCTGGGTGCTTTATTGCTAGGAAAGCAAGAGTGTGAATGACAGGGAGAAGGGGAGTCTGTTGTTATGGGGTTTGGTTTGAACCACTCATCACCTAAAGCACATTAGAAATATTGTCAGATAGCTTCACTGGGATCATTTCCTTACCCAGCCCAGCCCTTACTGTATGATAACACATGCTGGGTATGATAGCTGGCACAACTTCCTCTGGAGCGCAACAATGATCAAAATGATCTCAGCTGCCTCTACTCTTCCGCAGTGGTTCAGTGGGTCAGGTGTGGAGGGGGCCTGGCGGACTCTGGCACGTCCAGCTCCTCTCTCTGTCCTACCAGCCGCAGCACCATGATGACAGAAGACCCAGGGCTGAAGGCAAGCTTTTCTCTCCGTTAGTTCGACCCCTCAATCTGAATTACAGGCAGGATCGCATCGTTTCTGCCTCACTCCTGCAAGCCGCTTCATGCCTTTCCACAGTGGCAACGAAGGGTCGGTTCAGGAGAGGGTGGGAGCGAATTAAATAAACATGAAATTGAACGCAAGCTGCAAGAAGAAAAAAAAATGTGTATTTTTCATCTGAGACATAATAAATGTCCATTTGACAATAATAGCTTTTTAAGACCAGGGAATGCTAAAATGAAAGAATCTGAGACTAGAAGTGTGTTTTCAATGCTGAAACTGCAAACTGCTCAGGCTGAGAATTCTCTCAAGAATTCCTCTCTGGATTCATGTTATATTTGCGATACACTGTACTTTTGACAGTTTTTGCTATTGTTTATAAATTGCTCGATATAAATAGCATCTTGCGGGGTGAACATAAAGTTGTAAAAGACTTTTATGATATGACCCAGTCATATTGGCTATGACACAACATACTAATGAGTATCTCTCTTCTAGCCTGTCCTAGCCCCCTAGTTCACTTCCCTTCAAGTGCTTAGCCTCATTAAGTCAATGGAATATAAAATCCCATCCAATTATGTGTTATTCCTCCCCACTTTTCCAAACAAACAGGGCTATTTGCATATTGCCTAATGGATTGCATGTCAGCTAGAAGAGGGGATAAGAGCGGATAATGCATCATATAGTCCATTTATCCACAGAAAGCATGTATTCCCTAATGGCACTGTGTAACCTTTGCAATCTGGAGGCAATGTCTTCCAACCACACTGCCAAAAATGGCACAGACACTTTTACCTTTGATCCTGTAAATACGTAGTTTGGTCATTTTGGAGTGTGGTTTCTAAAATATGTCAGCTTCAGAGAGGATCTATAAGAAGTGTTTTCAGTTTATTCAGGACATTGTATGCTCTAAAGGTTTTAGAAGAAGATAAACAAGTTAAGGAGCTGAAAATAAAATATTTGAATAATAACTTTACACAGCACCCAAGAATTTAATTGGGTCAGGAAATGACAGGGAAATCATTCAAAGATAAGATACAATCACTCTCACACACACACACACACACACACACACACACATGCGCACGTGCGCGCAGGTTTGCTCTTTCGCCAGCTTTTCGCTTAATTTTGCTTCGTAGTGCTGGGGAGTGTGCTTCTTTGTTTAAGAGGGGGAAAATGTGAGAAGCAAAGGAGAGAGGGAGATTGATGTGTCTTTTTCATCTGGGTTCAAATGCCCTGGGCCAGGCACCTGAGCCACTGTGGTGCAGGTTGGGGACCTGCAGCAACGTGCCTCCCCGTGCCTGTCACCCACACTCCGAACAATGGGCAAGGAAGGAAATCATTAAACCCAGCGCTTATGGCGGAATGGCAGAGCAGAGCTTATCTATTCAGAAGCCTTCCTCTACATCCAGTCCAATGTGAGCAAATGGGAAACGTAATTTGGAATTTGCCAGATGTCCCCAGATGCCCCCTGATGTCCCCAGATGTCATCAGTGCAGTACAGTCCCATTCCAATGTTGAGGTAAGCATGTAAGCCGCAAACTGCACTGACCTCAAAACATCATAATGTGCCAGACATCCTACTTTATTGTAAAGCTAAATTATTTCTATATGTAATTCATTATGGCATTTTGAAATCAGGTAGTACCAAGTGGAGTCTGCATTAAAAATGACCCTTCTTGACCCTTTCTCAGTGCGTTCGTAAAAACGTCTAGACTAAATCCTTTCCTGTGATGACACTGTATTCCTTCTCCATCCCATCACTTAAAATGTCTCAATTTTTAATATGAAGTGTCTTGTTGAACTGCACTTATGTGCTGCTACATGAAAGGTTATGAGCGTAAATACATGCTGAGTGTAGGTGGAACGTGTTGTTTAAGTGGGTATAAGTAGGTCATTGCATCTCTGTGCTTGGCGGCTGATTCATTCGATTTTGCACTCATTTATTGTGCAATGAAAAGATGGGAAAGAATACTTCAATTCAGGGCATGTTTCACATCAGCCCACAATATAACCATTTATCTACAGTAATGACAGCAAGGCTCTTTTCTCAGACAGAGGAAAAGTGAGTTATATTCTCCTCCTCTCTTTCTCTTCCTGACACTCTCCCTGTATGTGGAGGTGATCAGCAGTGTGCTACAGTACTGGCTATGTGTGTGAACTGCATAGATAAGTCACTGTGTCTCAGTAAACAGGACTGACATTAGTAATACCTGTCTCAGTCAGGGGAACATCACCAAAACCTGTCCACGGATGCTCCAGAATACTGATTCAAAAGTGCAGTAGGCATATATTTTGGGCAGTATTGTGAATTTATAATGCTATAATCATATGTGCAGAAGTGCTTCCCATTCTTAAGATCACATTTAAGGTCACAGATTTGTGGTACATCATAGAAATAAAGCTGAGTCAGAAATGTTCAGTTATAAAATCATTAGATGTAGAATCTTCAAGTAGTGAAGATATTTCCAGGAAAATGACTTTTTAGGTTAGTTTATTGTCAGCTATTCGAGCCAGGTTTTTTACACAAGCCTTTTATGAAAGGGTTGCACCTGACGATCGTTTGCCTAACTAAACCCAACTGGCTCAGCTTTAATTGTCTTTCTTTTAAAAGTGTACTTAACCTTTTTTCCTTTTGTTTACAGGCGCTAAGCATATCATCTCTGCCTTCATCAGAGAGCAGGACTTGAACTGCTCTCTTAAAAGCACAGACATTATGTAAGCACCCCGATACTTGAAATTTTATTCGTAACTCCACTGTACAAAAACTTGTGGATCAGGAAGTGAAAAGCCTTCTCAGCAACAGCCCTGTAGTCCCACGATGTGCCTGTAAGCGGGCAGGCATGAATCATCCATCCATCCAAAACAAAAAAAGAAAAACAGAATAGGGCAAAAAAAACCATTCCTTTGCATCTCGACAGAGTCACACATTCAAGCATTTGGGAAAGTTGCTTGGGTTCCTTGAGATGCTGCTTTTAGAGGTTGGGCTGAATGGAGCCTCTCGTCCCGAGCACACTGCCCGCTCTGGCTAATCTGGACATTGGTATTCGCGGGCGCTGGCGACGC